>NC_049988.1:3771638-3773300 GCF_000003815.2 Branchiostoma floridae | reverse complement strand
GGAATTACCTTTGTGTATGACATATGATATACTAAAAAAACTGTATTATTATAACTTACCATCTTCATTTGTTGGTTCTCAAAAATAAGAATGACAAGGGAAAATAAAATCTTTAAAAAAATTGCAAAAAGAGTGGGGGTAAACATAAGGACCAATGCAAAACTAAAATACGTTTCTAGCTTGAAATAAAACAATACCACTGTACAGTAACTGCATCGATTTGTTGAAAAAAAAAATAGCTTTATGTAATACTATATATGTATTTACATGACTGACATAAATATAGGGGTATGTGGGCCAATTTACCATATTGTAAACTTTTAGTTGTTGCATTGCTTCACAGTAGTACTGTTCTAATGGTGAAAATTTGTTGAATTGAAGGTTTTTCTTCTCCATTTTAAGAAAATAACTTTTAAAGTATTTGATTATGCATGCAATCAGCTGGTAAATTTTCTGACAATCAATTTTGTTAAGATCTATACAAAATACCAGTAAAAGACTCACTGTCAAAACATGACAAAAGCTGATACCAAACAACTGTTTTCTTTCCCTCTGAAAATATCTTTGACACTGAGGGGAGAAATACTCCATGGTTGCTTGCAAATACCAGCCCCTGAGTTTTACCTTGTTCCTTGAGGTGGTTGATGAACTTGTTGCAGTGCCGGGGAGGCTGCCAGGTGGGGTTAGTGAGTGTGAAGTGCATGAGTGACAGCTCAGTCTTGCCGTCCTCAGCCTGGTGGTACTGGGACACATCCGCCTGCTGTTTCTCACCAGTCCACTGGGAAAATACATCCAAGTTCAAATTCAAGTCATTTTCTTCTGATATTCCCTCTAAATCTTTTCATATTTAAGTCTAATTTGCTACTTTCACCTCTGTCTTTTGGGGAATTCCACTGTTCCTATTTTTATTTTCAAAGTACATTTTCCAAAGATCTGTAAAAATCTGCAGTCTATGCACAATTTTTCTTCACCAACATGATCATTGAAGAATTAGAGAAATTTTCAGAGAATGATTTGTACAATAAAAACAGTAAATCCTTTATCACAAGAGGTATCATCCTGACTATAGGTGGGTATTGGTACTGGTACATAATTGTTCTTTTCTTGTTAAACCGGTCCAGAAAAAACAGAATACAAAAAAAATCAGTGGATCAGATGCTGAACAGATTTGAAAATGAACAGATTATACTGGCAGATTGATTGATCCATGAAGAGAACAAGAGCGAAGTAGAGAAGAGTTAAAAACACACATTTCAATATGAACTAGGCCAGAATTTGTGCTATTGAAGCCCTTGTGATACAAATAGAAGCCCTTAATGGGAGACCATAGAATGAACCAGTACAAACATATGTATCAAATTTTACTACAAAGTATACAATGAGTAATTAAATCTTGATAGAGTTACGCTGATAGTGACCATTACCTGCGGGTTGCCGTGGCGTTTGATGTCCATCTGAGCAAAGGAGCAAACGTCTCCCACCCCGACCACGTCCACCGTGAAGTTCCTGAAGAAGTCCACGATGTCCAGCGCCTTGGAGCGCAGGGAGAAGATGAGGATGAGTGGAGTGATGATGGGGCTGAGCAGCTCCTCCAGGAGGAACACCTGTAGAGAAGAGAGAAGATGAGGATGAGTGGAGTGTTGATGGAGCTGAGCAGCTCCT
>NC_049988.1:3739137-3771425 GCF_000003815.2 Branchiostoma floridae | reverse complement strand
GATGAGGATGAGTGGAGTGATGATGGGGCTGAGCAGCTCCTCCAGGAGAAACACCTGTAGAGAAGAGAGAAGATGAGGATGAGTGGAGTGATGATGGGGCTGAGCAGCTCCTCCAGTAGAAACAACTGTAGAGAAGAGAGAAGATGAGGGGAGTGATGATGGGGCTGAGCAGCTCCTCCAGGAGGAACACCTGTAGAGAAGAGAGAAGATGAGGGGAGTGATGATGGGGCTGAGCAGCTCCTCCAGGAGGAACACCTGTAGAGAAGAGAGAAGATGAGGATGAGCGGAGTGATGATGGGGCTGAGCAGCTCCTCCAGGAGGAACACCTGTAGAGAAGAGAGAAGATGAGGATGAGTGGTGTGATGATGGGGCTGAGCAGCTCCTCCGGAAGAACACCTGTAGAGAAGAGAGAAGATGAGGATGAGTGGTGTGATGATGGGGCTGAGCAGCTCCTCCAGGAGGAACACCTGTAGGAAGATGGAGAGGGACGAATCAAAATTAACTTATGTAGTAATGCTCCAGTGACTGTTATATTTGCACCAGTCTGCAGGGTTGGACAAGTCCACCAGTCTGATTGTCCAGGGCAATTGAAAGTGCTGGTCAGGCAACTGCATGTCCGATTGCGTAAGTAAGATTTTTTTGCACGAGAGATTTTGATATACTTGTTACATTTCATAGTCATAGCAGCAAGCATCAGTCAACACAGAAAAATATAGCCAACTGTAAAAAAATTCCATTGATGGATGAAAATACTTACTCACTTAGACAATGTCATTCAAATGTCCAGACAAGTCAAAAGTTAGTTTGGGCAAGTAGATTTTTTATGTACTTGCCCGATAGGACAAGGGAATTTTAGAAAACTAGTCCAACCCTGTGGTGCCCTGACCAATGCTCTGAAGCCGCAAATTTGTCCCAGTGGACAGCCGGATACCGTGGTGATGCGTCACCCCACAGCTTTCTTCTTCCTGCGATTCATTTAACAATATGGCTGTATAACCAGTAGGCCTGTAGGCTAGTGATTGGTCCAACCAACTTGGGTTTATGATAAGGAATGATAACTACAAACATACATTCAGGATCTGGTGGTTGGGGACATTGCTTTTGGACCCAGTTGTTGTCCCTCAACTTGTATACACTTAGTCCAAAAGGTTCCTTGTCCATTCAGTTCTCTGAATATTGACATGCTACAAAAATCTTTTCACTTGGCATTGCTCAAAAGATTGGATAGTATGCTAATCACACTTGAGAGGGGCCAGTTTTTGTAATACCCAATGCACATTTCCCCCATCAGATTTGATGTCTTTGTTGGGATAACTTACAGCCTTGTACTGGAAGAGCTGTGAGAACTCGTCCCTGACCCTGTACGTGTGTGCCTGCCCCTTCCACCTGTCAGGCATGTAGTGGATCTGGGCCAGGATACACACCATCAGCTGCTCGGGGCAGAACACCATGTTCTGAAACAGAAAAAATTAAAGATAAATGCAGCACTAGCTTTTTGTAAAACAATGATCATGATGTTCTGAAACAAAGTCATAAGAAATATAAGTTGATAATATCCAATCTTAGGTAAAACATTACATGGTACTGAACAGAGGTCAAATCAACTGTATCAAATTTCTTGATCCAATTCTAGTTCTGGAACATACAAATGTACAGGTAGCACTAATACTAGTATACAGAACACCATAGTTTAGAACAGAACAAGATGACCATTGGCAATACAAGTTCATTATTGTTCAACTGTTACAGTATCAAATCTCTTGATCCAAGTCTAGTTCTGGAACATAGCACTAATAATTCTTTGCAAAACGTCATATTCTAGAATAGAATAAATATGATCATCAGTAATAACATGCTAGTTTCAGTTCTGGAACAGAGTTCATTTATTGTTCTCACCTACATGTACATATCTACTACTAGGTAATACACCATGTTCTGGAATATGACAACAGGACAAGATTGCTTTTTGATAGGAAAAGAGATCATCTCCATCTGGGTCAATCAACTATCACTGCATCAAGATGGTACAGACTCCCAGGCACCTTTGGCCCAGAACTGGATTTTGAGTCATGTGACCAAAGTAGTTTTTCTGAGGAAGGCTATAGGCTCAGGTGCAAACTTGTTAGACAACAGTCTTTTTGCTTTGTATTGAAATACTGTACTTAAAGTTAATTTATGTTGATTTATGATACACGAAGAAACAGAGAAATACTAACCTCATCTGGTATAAGGGCCCGGCAACCAGCAACAAGCACACCTAGTGGGGTGGATTGAACAAAATTTCTATAAACTGGGCCAAAAACTGGTGCGTCATAGACAACATACTTAATTCCATGGACATTGAACTCGACTAGATGCATGCAGATTCCAAATTTTTAAATTTCGTCTGTCCCTCACTACAAAATGTCTTTCTAATATATGTACATTGTATGTCGCACAGCCTTGCACTTACCCATGAGAGTGGTAATGGTCAGGACATGCTCGATTGTCAGGACATCTTCATCATAGATGGTCAGAACAACCAACACAGCAAAGATGGCACCCGCCAGGAATGCTACATGTCTGCAGAGAGAGAAAATTTGTGAAGTACCAGTACTGGTGTAGGTTATAAAGAGTCTGACCAGTACAATAGCAAATTGTTTGCCTTGCAGTTAGTAGGTCTTGACTTTGATCCTGGCTGAGTCATACCAAAGACTTTGAAAATGGTACATGCTGCTTTCTCTGCATATATAGCACTCAGCATTTGGCATTAGTATGGTAATTAAACACACAGACCACTACTGGATTAGCCCTCTGCTGTATAGTGATTGGACAACACTGTGCGGCCCAGGGTTAGTGCTACAGAAAAGAAGATGGGTGCTGCAAGATGCACCATTCAGTGTTGGAAGGACTTATAACTTTTATCTTTTACCTGGGAACTGCAGATTCTTTTTTGAAAATGAAAATAATCTTTTTAACGTCAATATCCGTCATCTCTGTCCTAAATTTTGCTGTATCCAACTTAAAGCGAATCAAACAGATTTGATCAGTATCAGTTACAATAAGAATTGAGTTAAGATCTAGAATTTCAAGATTGTAAAAGTTACTCGCCAAAGATTTTTCTAGGTACCACTTAGAATAACAGTTACTCTAAGCATTCAGTATTGAGAATTAAGACTATAAAATGGGTTACTCATTTATGAGGCTTTCAAACATGACCTTTTCAAACAAGACCTTTTCAAAAAGTAAGCTGATCCTAATATTTGTGGTAAATCAGCTATTATCATTATGCCTTGTGTATTCCTTTCAGTTCACAGTACCTTGCTATAAGTGTCATCACATGGGAAGTGAAGGAGCTCATATATCTCTCAGCAGGTTTATAGGCTCGGGTTAATCTGAAAAAAAAAACACAAATACATTAAGAATAAGTTACAAGAGGGTCAAACCACAAGGGCCATTAGTTGCTAAAACTTTGAGTTCATAAATTATCCCTTTTTATTCTAGTACAATATTCATAATAATCATCCTTATTATCACCTTTGGACAATGACAGTGTAGTCAACCACAAGATTTGTCTAAATTTTTGATCGAAAAGACATTCATCAAAACCAAAAATCTACCTAACTTGCAATGTACATACTCCTGTTTGTTAAGGCTACGTACCTTGCATTAAGCTCATGATCAAGCTCGTTGAAATGGCGAAGATACAATCGTCCATAAAGGGACCTGCAGAGGGGAAGAGTAATTAGCCTGACCGTTTCAAAACCATATCCAGTTGCTTGAGTAACTACTTTTTGGTGAAGAGTAATTAGGTTAAAAGTGGTGAAAAACATTGATTTTGTTTTTAACATCATTATATCTTAAACATAAATTAGTTCTCCAAGCTCTCAAAATTAACACCTCTCCCTGAAACCAGATTTTTTGGGAATTATTCTATAACTTTGATTGAAAATGTCAGTACTGCTCTTCATGGAAATGAAAATTGGATACAAAATACATGATACAGATTTTATCTTTACATATCAATCCTCAGTGCCCGAAATCCTTTTTTCAGTCAGGTTGTCCAAGTGGCAACCTGAGTCAAAAACCAGGTTGCGCCATCAACATTTCAGGTTGCCCCACTTTCAAGTTGTTACTTTCTTCATATCAGCTACTTATCCCTTATCTTTTCTTCCAGTTATATGTAACTATGTTATGTTATCACAAAATTCACAATAAAAAACAAGGTTATGCACATAGGTGGGGGAAAAGCAGTGTTCCAACTGCAAAATTTCAGGTTGCGCAGTGTGCAACCTGGGTTTAAGATTAAGTTGTGCCAAGCAAAATGTGGTTGCATTTTGGGTGTGGCAAGTGGGCAAGTGGGTATTTCGAGCACTGACCCTGAAAATAAGCTTATTAAAAAAAAAAAAAAATACATTTAATAATATGCTAGTCTAACTCCTTGAATCAACTAATTAACTTTTATAAAAGATACAAACTTGAAGGCAGACGTACCATTTGCGAGCACCAAGGCTGCCTGGCTGGCGTTTCAGCACCTCAGCATAGGTGAAGAAGGAGTACAGGATCTGCCACATCAGGATGAAGGGACACAGGAGCAGGTTCGCTATCCCCACCCACAGGATGTGTCGGGACAACCTGTCAATCAATCAATCATAACCTGTCAATCAATCAATCAGTACAGGATCTGCCACATCAGGATGAAGGGGCACAGCAGCAGGTTCGCTATCCCCACCCACAAGATGTGTCGGGACAACCTGTCAATCAATCAATCATAACCTGTCAATCAATCAATCAGTACAGGATCTGCCACATCAGGATGAAGGGGCACAGGAGGAGGTTCGCTATTCCCACCCACAGGATGTGCCGGGACAACCTGTCAATCAATCAATCATAACCTGTCAATCAATCAATCAGTACAGGATCTGCCACATCAGGATGAAGGGACACAGGAGCAGGTTCGCTATACCCACCCACAGGATGTGTCGGGACAACCTGTCAATCAATCAATCATAACCTGTCAATCAATCAATCAGTACAGGATCTGCCACATCAGGATGAAGGGACACAGGAGCAGGTTCGCTATACCCACCCACAGGATGTGTCGGGACAACCTGTCAATCAATCAATCAATCGTAACCTGTCAATCAATCAATCACAACCTGTCAATCAATCAGTACAGGAGCTGCCACATCAGGATGAAGGGACACAGGAGCAGGTTCACTATCCCCACCCACAGGATGTGTCGGGACAACCTGTCAATCAATCAATCATAACCTGTCAATCAATCAATCATAACCTGTCAACCAATCAATCACAACCTGTCAATCAATCAATCATAACCTGTCAACCAATCAATCATAACATGTCAATCAATCGTAACCTGTCAACCAATTAATCATAGCCTGTCAATCAATCAATCATAACCTGTCAATCAATCAATCATAACCTGTCAACCAATCAATCATAACATGTCAATCAATCAATCATAACCTGTCAATCAATCATAACACGTCAATCAATCATAACACGTCAATCAATCATAACCTGTCAATCAATCATAACCTGTCAATCAATCATAACCTGCCAATCAATCATAACCTGCCAATCAATCAATTAGTACAGGATCTGCCCCAAAGCCTCATGGGTTTAAAATCATCACTCATCAAGTAAACAAAACTTTTATTATATATAATGTTGTTGATGATAAGGATAGTGAATTCCTTACTTGTTAGCCAGTTCCACTCTCTTGCTGCTCTTCTTGTAGTCTTCTTTCAGGTGCCAGTTGTTGGCAAACGGAGACCACGGGCCCCCTGTAACACAACTCATACAGTTACATGTAAGAAAACTCACAAATTTACCAAAAAACATATAAATGTTACTAAAGATTATTGAGATGTATAATACATGTTTTGTACTGAATAATCCAAGCTATGGGGCTGATGATGATGAATCTATTGTACATAATGAATGCAACAAATTACAAATTGGTAAATGATCTTCCAATTAGACAGATCTTCTATACCCCAGACTTTATACCTAACAATTTTATAAATCAGTATGGGATAAAATACGGTACACAATGTACTTACAAAATAATATCATTTCCAAGTTGTATTTCAAGCCATTGGTCAGGAAAACTCTGCAAAGGTAAAGACAGATCATTAATCTTCAGTCACTGTGTCACATATTATAGCATATACTTGAGAGTATCAAAATAAGTCAAATATTAATCTAAACTTTGTACTATGATTGTAATAAAATAAGGAAAAATAACTTTGTGCAAATAATGATCAGCAAGGAATAAAAGAATATGACCAGCAAGGCTGCACTCACAGTTCTCCCATGCCAGGCAGCTGAAACTTGAGCGGTAGCAGCGACTTGTTCACCATGGCAACCGTGTAGTTTTTGAAGCGCAGGATTCTGTGGTAGATATCTGCAATTATAGAAGAGGAGCATGGGAAGATTAACCTTGACCTTCAAAAACCGACTTCGACCAAAGGGATTGTACTAGGCTAAATGAAGGTGGAAAAAATTCATAGCCAATGTACTATCTTCTGTCTCTTTCTTGCTCTGTTCAAATAGAGGATTTTGAATGTACATGTCTACATCAGAAACCCACGGCCAATTTACTGAACTGTCCACATTTAAAATGGACTAGATTCTAAGATGAAATCATGGCCAGATTGTTAAAAAATTACCATTTTTACTAACATTCTTACTAACTCCCTTTAAGTTAGCTTACCCAATTCTGTGAGTTCTTGTGAGAGTTAATCATGAGAAAACAAAATTTTTCTGCCCATCCCCTGAATCCGTTACCCACTTCTGTGATTTCTTGCTTGTAGATGCTTCAAATGTAGAGTTTTATGAGGAAACAAATCTTTCCAACCACCCCATGTACTGTGAAAATGGACTGCCGCTTACCCAGTTCTGTGAGCTCCTGTTTGTGGATGCACATCTGCTGTTCCACCTGGACCTGCCGGAGGCATCGCTGCACCTCGTGCCACGTCATGTTGGGCAGGTCATTCTGGAGTAGGGATGGAAAGGTCAACAGTGAGCTCTGCTAATTCAGAAAAATATCAATTTCAAACTGTATCCACAATTAGGATCTCCAGGACACAGTGACTCCGTTTTGCTGGATAAAGTCAAAGTCCATAGATTTCTTTGCAAGAAGAAAACATTTGAGTTCACCATTTGATTTTGAACAGAGAGGGGGGAACACAGGTTACCCTGCACCTACAACCTGTTGCTTCAGTCAAGTAACTCAAATGTCAATTCCCAAAAGTAGCAGTACACGGGTCCATATACATTCCATGAAACTTTGCTGTAAGCCACAAATAATTTTGAGTGTTGGTTACCGGTTAGCAGATGAAGTTAAGTCTTCATAATTGTCATCGAAGTTGACACCAATGAACCTTTATGCTACGGTCAACACTACTATTTACCATATATGAGAGTTTGTCAATGTACATTGTTGCTTCTAGATCCTATTAAAACATCTCTCTTATTTGGATTTCCCCACAGAATATTGAGTGGTCCCCATGACCACTTAAAAATTTGGACCCTTACATCATTAGTAATTATTTGAGTATAAAATGATCCTCAGAAGCAATGTAGCTGGCAACAAACTTCTGAGTGCCTGAATCCCAATTAACATACCGATTACCATTACCATACAATAAATGTCACCTAGGTGTCAGTTTGCCTAAGTTACAGAGTTAAGGCTTCTAATCCTAGTCTTCCTTACGTGTGATATCTTGAGGGCCTGTGTGTAGAATGTCCTGATCTCCCAGTAGCGGAAGAAGTTGTACACGACCTTGATAAAGCGAAGGAACCAGAAGAAGGAAGCCAACACCAGACAGACAACGATTCTGGAGTCCAAACTAGAAAAAGGAGGTTTTCACAATTAATACAGATCAGGTTTAGATACAGACAATGCATAAAATGTTTTCTTGACACAATGTAGATCAATTGTGATTGAGATAAATAATAAATGTTAACATTATAATTATTCATCATTTTGAAAGTGTAAAATTGCTTCTCTCCCGAATGCCTTCAGAAAGGCTGTGTGAGCAAGTCCATTCTAAGTAAACTATGAACATCAAAGCAAATAGTTTAGAAATTCAATTATTTTCTAAAGTTTCTAGACGACTTCTTGCAAATGAGGTGCATGGAAGATCTCATAGTCATAGCAATGGCAGTATCAAAGTATTTCTTGATTTTTAAGACACACTAAAACAAAAGAAGTGCTCGAGAAAGATGTTGGACTTAGGACCGCAATGCTAGACAGAGAAGTCTGGAGTGGCATTATTTGTGGCACCTCAAACTACGAGGATGAACTGAACTGAATAAAAAATATTAACTGTTACAGTAGTACCTGCTTGCACACTGGTCCAATGGCACCAGGGCTTCAGGTAGGGTGACTTTTCTATCAGGGTGGGGGTTCTGAAACATATGTTCAACATCAATTTGTATAAATCCAATCTAGAGAACCCAATGCTTCTAGGCAATCTACATAATTTAAACATAAACACACCTAATATATATAGGCATCAGCCTTCCATATCTGTGGTGTTGTATCATTTGGGTCACACTGATGCTAATGTTGCCCAGATATTTGCAAGTCAAATAACAGAGCAGGCGGGTAAAATAGGTAATTTAAAAAAAAAGAAGAAATACCACCCGGTAGGCAAAAATGTGTTAGACCAAATTGCTACACTGACGGTGTAAACATTAACTGAAGTCACAAAGTTGAATGGTCACAGTAAGACACATTTCAACTTTCAACTTCAAGTGCATTGATACATGTAACTTACTTGTAAGTGGAAAAACAAAATTAACATTATGAACTGTTAGTAATAAACAGCCTTTAGGACTGCCTTCAGCTATCAATGTCGAAACATACTATTAGTTTCTATCTTATCTTTAAAAATCAGAAAAGAAACGAAGCAGCAAATCAGAGAGCCAAGAATTTATCGAATTGATGTGGCATTAGGTCAAGGCGGGGGTGAACTTTAACGACTGTTTCACAATTAGAAGTTTAGCAAATTGATTTATGCCACGCTAATTTAATTTGTTGTTAAGTTCTCGGATTTTCGACCCATCTTTTTTGGAAAAAAAGGATTTAGTCAAAAGAAAAATAATATCCTGGTTTTGCTATAATTGCAGTCCTGTAAAGAAAACCATTCCAGGGGCAAATACTGCTGATAGACCAATCAGTATAAAAACAAGAATTACCTTTGGGATGAAGGAGAATTCTTTGTACACAACCAGTGGGTACTTGGACAGACCCACTGGTTGTGTACAAAGAATTCTCCTTCATCCTATATTCTACCAACCTGATGAAACTATTTTCGGAAGAATTACCTTTATTCAGAACAGTGGTATCAAATCAAAGGAAGAAATTCTGATCATTGGATAAATCATGCCATGAAAAGTTGAAAACTTGACTACTGACCTTGTTTTTTTGTCTTATATGTTCACCCCAGACTTTTTGCAAATCTTTATCTGTTTTATTTTTTTCCACCGACCACCCCAATATTTTTCTGAAAAAAATCTGAGAAGCAATAAATTAAACTGGTATAGCCTTACCTTGTCCCCAAACAGCACATCGTAATGCACACACTGTAGCAGGAACGTGGTGAAAAGTAAAACAAAGATGAATTGCCTGGAAGAGAAACACACAAACCAAGTTAACATGGATTAGAGATCAGCATGTGTCTATAATTCAATTAGTATAGATTTCTCAAAACCCAAGACAAGATGGAATTTCTGAATAATGTCAAATTGAAATGCCAGCATTTCTGTTTGCTGATTTATCAGATTAAAACGAGTTGCATAACTATCTGGCTTTGTGCATTAATTTTGTTAGGGTTACATAGTTACATTTGTACTCATCATTTAGGAAAAAAGGATTGTGTTTAGAATTACACTTCTTTTACTGCCAAGACATGTGAACAGTTCAATAGGCTACTTAAAAGCCAGTAATATTGTCTGCTATAGTACTGTTATACAAATGAAGCATCTACAAATACACACATTTCTGCAGCAATGATTTTTGAATTGGCATAACTATAGTAGAAGTATAGTTGCAGTAGTATCCCGGGCTGTGCATTTTATTATACTGCTGCTGGGATCCCTGACACACGGGTACAGTAGGCCGCAGTTGACTTATAAAGCATTTTACTTACAGTTACCTGTAGTAAGTAGCATGATCATAGTAATTATGATACTTACAGTAACTCTAGGATCTCAGCCAGCATCATACAGAGGAAGCCATGGCGCTGATGGTACTGGTACACGTTCACAGGGGTTAGGGATAATACAGGGAACGTTGTGGATGGCAGACTTCTTGATTCTACTAAAACCTTATGCTGTTTTGAAACCTTTTCAGTCCAACAGAGATAGCACACTTTACCCCTTTAATACTACTACTAGTACACGGTTTTGATATTAATAATACTATCAGGCTCACAGACAGAATAGCAGAACTGAGGATTTGTATGTTTTAAATAAAAAAAATTTACACACGTGTATACACAGACACATATACACACACATGTACATGTACATACCCAATATACAAATTATTTCAATTGTATACGACATTGTACAGGGGGGGTACATACAAACATACATTTTAGCACAATAAAAAATGTACACATATTCAAAGTTTAACACACACACACACACACACACACACACACGCACACACACAAACACACTCACAGTGACACACATGAATCAAAGAAACAAATTATACAAAGTTAATGTATGTACACAGAGAACCAAAAAAGTATTACTGAATTATATAACTCTTGGGTTGATATAAAAAAATGTTTACTGGGAAAGTGTAAGGAAAAACAGGGCTCGAAATACACTTTTCAGTCAACTTGCACCAGTGCAAGTTAAGCCAAAGGTAACTTGCACCAAAAGAAACTTACTTGCACAACCCAAAATAGTGAACTGTTAACCCTTTATTCTCTTCTGAAAATTTGCAAATATATGGGGATACATAAAGACCACATGTTTGGATATTTGTTTTCCAAAGCGTATTTTATTTTGGATTTCAAATTGTACAACAAATGTGAATTTAGGCTTAATTTAAGACAATTCAATGTCTACTACTTGATAAGATCAATAGATTTCTTCTGGACTCTTCGAGTGACTTCCATCGATATATATCACTATTCTTAACCATCGCTAGAACAACTCAATACAAACACATATAACTGGAAAATCCAGTTGATCATATCAAAGTCACTAAATTGTATGCAAAATGTATTTACTCATATGCAAATCAAGGTAAGACAACACCATAGGAATTATTAGCATTATAGAGATGGAATTGTCTTCAAATTTTGTTTACCTGGATGTCTAACCAAGTTTAGAAATAACAAATTTAGGCTATTTTTTTATTCAGTGTTGTTTTCTTTTACCTTTCAATGGCAGACAATATTCTTGGTGTGTGTAAGCTTTTTTTAAAGTCAGGTATTAGTGGATAAAAGTAACTTGCACTGGTGCAAGTTTGGTCCAAACTTACTTGCACCACACCAATTTTACATGCACAAACTTGCATATGCATGACATTGTGGTATTTCGAGCCCTGAAAAAGAAGATTGTGTACAGTGCATATACGCATGTACAGTAACAGTAATAAAAGCTTGATACACAACATTCTAATAATATGTATGATTTTGATAGGTTGAGCTTCTTGTTGAACAGAAAGGATATCCTTGTAAAGAAGTCATCCAAGTTTTCAATGTGGTTCCAACGATGAGCTGTTCAGAAAAGAAAACAAAGATATATTATTAAGAGAAATACATTTAATATGAAACCATCATACATGTAGTATGATTGATATTTTACAGTTACTCATACTGAATTAGCTACTACTCGTACTTGACCGTATTCCCGTTGACTGTATACATTGTCATGTCTTCCCTTTCTGTTTTATGTCAGACCAAAGTGTCAGTGTTTTACAATACTAGTAATCAGCAACATTAAACATTTAGAACATTATTTTTGGCGCACAGTAACCAATTTGTGTGCAACAGCATCTTTGGTGAGTTTGACATTAGGTTACCCCCTAAATACATTTTTAGCCGTTTTATATGTTATGATATGATGGGAACAAAAGATGATTGATTCACAGATACAAAATACACACAATACAGCCACAGTGCAAGTACTTTACATAATATCTCTATTCATTTCATGCTAACCTCCTGCAGTGCTTTGGCCTAATTCTAAATACAAATTCTTCTTTCATGTCAAAAATGACAATTCCATGTGTCAAATAATTGATAGAATAATTATTATTCATAAATTTTGTCCATCAACAGACTCATTCCAACAAAAGATGGACAGGCAGACGCTGGGGAAAAATTGTGAATGAGAATCTATACTGACTAATTTGGCACTTGGTATGAAATAACGTATTAGCTAGAGATGTGTACCAGTACACTGTACCAAGGCAGTACTAGTACAATCAATTAGGTATAGCTCCAAAATACTGGAACACTGGTGTACCATACTGGACATGTATCTAATAACTAAATAAGTGCAAGCCAGGAAGGATAACAGGTCAGAGGATGGCCACTTTAACAGATAAAATTACCGTAAAATTACTATGATCTGTCTCTGAATTCTGAAAGGGTCAAATTTTTGTTGTATCATGCATATGTGTCTACCACAACATGTTTTATTGGTAAGATCAACCATATTATTTGAAAAAGTAATTCATGATCAGCTACAGATATAGGTCCGGACCTGTACCTAAACCCGTACACCTGTACCTGTACCTAAAATTTGTGTAGTGCACAGCTCTATAATTTAGCTGATACTGCATGCTGTAACGGTGTTATGTACCCTTGTTGCTGTCCACAGCGTGCACCAGAAGTTCCCTCTCGTTGGGCGGACTGTCCATCTCTTCATCGTAGAAGGAGTCCAGCCGCCGGTAGCTCGTCTCGAGCTGCGCCATCCTTGATCTTTAGATCTGTACAAACAATGGAATAATTAAAACACCTACATGTAAGGGCCATGTTGATTTAACAACATGGATGACATCATCTGGGAAGCTCAAATCTAATGCTAGCGTGTGAAGAAAAAAAGGTTGGGCACCCCCAAAAACTTGCCTTCATTAGGAGACTATAACTTATATATAAGTGGTCAGGAAGGTTGAACAGATGACGGAGTATATATACCGAACACTAGATTCTTCATCTTCTTTAACGACCTTGGAATTGACCTTACTATTCTACGACATTAGTCCATGTTTTCAGATACAAACCTATTTCTTTTGCAATCTTATGACATATCCTTGCTCATTTTGCAGTTGCTTTGCACAATTTCATCAATATCAAATAAATCTGGCCTAATTATCAGCATGAAAATATATCTATCATGGTGTATTAATCATTAGAAGTTAATTTCAGTATATATCAAGGTGGATTAGAAGCAACAGTTAACTGTCAACACTTGACTGTTAAACCGACACCTGTCTAAAGCAGGCCTTAGCTAAGCAGTGCAATGCCACCTGCCAGATCAGGTGATTTATGCCATTTTCCACACCTGTCACCTGTATATCACATGTCAACCAACAGCTGCAACCTCATTCTTCATTTTGGTCTTACCATATTATGAGACGATCTCCAAAAGGCTAACATAGAAGTAACAAATGTTGTTAAAGGTAACTAGAAAAATTGAACTTACATGGCAGACAGGTTTGATTTCGGATTCAAGTTATGGTTCTCACAAGGATTTTTTTTCACAGCTTAAAAAGCCACAAGGCAGGCGGTGTAGGCATAAGCATTGTGTGTGTGTTGTGGGGGGTGCGGGGGTTCTGAGGGTAATTTATAACCCTCAGAAATACTATATTTCCTGCATTTTGAAGGCCAATTTAGATAAAATGAAGCCAACATTTTCCCCTTTGTTACAATTTACAAAACAACAGAGAAAAACCTACACCCATTATTTGAAACGCAGTGTAAGGGCCCAAATTTCAGTGGTTGGGACCTACAAATCACAGTTTATTTAAGGGCCCCATGCACAACTCCATTTGCTCAAGTGGCACATTTTGTATTTTCATTCTCAGTCAACAAGAACTGTATCATTAGTCCAAATTGTATATCATTTGAGACTTGAAATCATCACTTCTACATTCAATAATAGGTTAAAGCAATAACATATATACTGCTCTTAAGATAAAGCACAATGGAGACAAATCTCTTGTTCTAACGATGACATTATAAAATGAAAATGCCAGGAATCTATCTTTCCCTGAAATTTACGGGCAATTTGGATGAACATCATGTATGAACTTTTCCAATGGCTTTCAGATTTAATACTAGTCAAGATCCAAAAATAGTTAATAGTATGTAGGTCATCCAGTGGTACTGTAAATGCAAAAATGTTCACGGTGGTTTAATGGTCGCGGTTTTCACGGTGGACACTTTACCATGACATTAAAACCACTGCAAACATTTTTCCATGGCATTAAGAGACTACATTACATAATGCTACTGCGAAATTAAAACCACTGCGAAACTAAATCCAGATTTTAAATGCATTTACAGTATTCTGTGCCCAGCTTACCTAAATCATAGTACCTTGAGGATACCTTGAGGATATTTCGTTGTAGTATCATGCTATTAAATGTAAATCATGCAAATTGCATATCCCTTTTATCATGACAATGATGGGCTGCATGCCCCTGGTTTTAACCGTAACATTAGCCGATTTTGATTTCCAGCAAAATTTGTACGTGGGAAAGCCATCTTGTCCACGTACAATTTGTAGTGATGAAGGTGAGCAAATTTTGTGAAAGTGTCTACCTCAATTTTGCAAAATACACACGTTCTTTTCTGTAATTGGAGTAAAACATTGTCAAGGCACCCCCATGCAGACCCTCCTTTATGTGATGACTGTGTGCCTGATTCTAGACATGACTCATCTACTGACAACTGGATGTACATGTAATACACAATATATGAAGAACTGAAGATGTCACACTGAAATTACAATGCCCATTGTTACACAACAGACACACAGAACAAAGGATATTGTTGAACACCTGTTCAGGTAAACTTTGACATCAATCTAAGAGACTACAATAACTCAGAATTCAGCAAATAATAAATGCAACTTGGTGTTCCTATATTCTAGCAGCATAGGCTATTTAGAAACAAAAGCTGACGTGTTGAATTTTCGTTTGCAATCAAATTACAATCTTTGTTTGACTTGCATAGAAGAAACAAAAGAAATTCAGTCATCAAATCTATAAATGCGAAAGAGCTGATTTTCTTTAGAATAACAACCATTGCCTGTGCTCTAACAGAATACCGATGAACTTGAGACTGACACATACCACATCCTCTGTCGTCTTCGGAAACATCAACCTTATGAATCATCGAAAATCCTAATAATGTTACCCCCCCCCCCCCCCATGTCAACTGTACAAGCAAAACAGTAAACACAAACCTCAAAATTCCGCCTTTTCCGAAGAATCTAAAACCTCCTGCACATTTCCCTCCCTAAAGTTACTCTCTTAACTCCGTATCTGAGCTCTCACATCGTCAGTAGTGTTGTCGAGCGGCCAATTTTAGTAGAAAATCCAAGGACAACAACACAAGATCGGCAGTTTTTTCCCCCGCCCTGACCACTGATCAAAACAGTCTATTGCGTCACTGGGATGACCTTCTCACCTTTGACCTATTGCGTCACTACCATTCACCTTTAACCTCTGACCTGCCGGTTTAGAAGCGTGGGAAAACTCACCACGCTAAATCTTTTGGGAGCTCAAAATTGTTATTATTTGGGAAGGATCAGAAGTCTGGTTGTGCGATTTGGAAGATGTTGTCGGCTTGGGTTTTAGGGCGAGTAGAGATGGCTTTTAGACCGAATATATGCAGGGTTTGGCGGGCACAAACGTTCGGAAGGTGAGTTCACTGTACTCTACAAGCAGAGGTTAGGCTGCTTTTTGACGTTTTTAGGCGTTTTCATCGGACTTTCTATCGCTTTCAGTTTTTACTCAAGGCCGCGAGACATCAAGAAAACGGTACAAAATAGAAAACCCGATAAAACGCCTAAAAAACGTCAAAAAGCAGGCGGAGCCTAACCTCTGCTTGGAGAGTAAGTCCACTAGTATACCAAGTTGAACGTCAGTTTTAACGGTTAACCGTTGTAAGTGATCATGTTACAGCTAATAATGAGGGGGCGTTAGAAGTTTTGTTAGGGGCAGTTCAGAAAGGTGTGGGGGGACATGTCTGAATATTTTTCTGTCCCAATGCAATGGTGTGATTTATTACCTTGGCCAAGCTGGTTATGTGGGCGTGTGTGTATATGCACATGGATGGACAGCTTAACTCCAGAAGGCCTGGATTGGTGTATTGATATTTGTAATGGTACGTGGG
This sequence comes from Branchiostoma floridae, assembly GCF_000003815.2. Taxonomy (NCBI): domain Eukaryota; kingdom Metazoa; phylum Chordata; class Leptocardii; order Amphioxiformes; family Branchiostomatidae; genus Branchiostoma; species Branchiostoma floridae. Next base: position 3,755,037 of record NC_049988.1, on the reverse strand, counting down.
TATGCCTTGGTGAGAAGTCCCAAAAATTATTAGATTTGGGGCCCCCCTTAGCAACTTGTTATGGTACTGCAGTGGAACTCCTGAACTTGATATCGAAAGATCTGGACATGCCATGCCCATGGTCATGATGTTTGATTTGAGATAGTCTTTCAGGCAGAGAGTAAGTTGACAGTTGATAGGTTTGGGCCCCTAGCGGCTTTTTTTTAAACTCCAAAAGCCAGTTTACTTTGACAGAGAATAACTCAATTAAGGGGTTGAATAGTCTGTAGATAATGTAAGTAATGCTTGATATAATTAAATGGTAATTATGCAAATCAGAAAGTAATTTGCATTGTTGATTAGGTAATCTTATAAACCTGCCCCATTCCAGAACTCACTGTTTGAACTTGTGATATATGTAACTGAGAAAGAGAAAAACATTGATTGATGAAAATTATGCAAATAAAGACCAATGATAATCAATGATAAGAATTCAAAATGTTAAAATCAATATGAAAATGCTATAATTCCATAGTGGTATTTCATACTTTGGAACTTATGTGAAGATGAACATTGTTTTATTATGATTTATATGAATAAGGACCCTACAAAATGCATATTAAGGACCTAATTATTTGCTTCTCTCTGAAATTTGTAACATTTCTCAAACTCCTGTAGAGCAGCGGGCCTCAAATTCTTACAACTAAAAATTTGATTTAATTTCTTCACACAAGTTACCAAAATTTACTTCCTAGCAATAAAATATACTTTAGTACAAAGTTATATACTAACTACATTTTATCATGATTGAAAAAAAATATTGCAGTCTGACTAGCATTTAAATTTATAAAACCTAACTGTAATGCAGTGTCATTAACTACCTATTTTGTTGTCTTTTACTTTCAGAGTATCCCAGACCCTCAAACCCAACAACACAACATCATCTCAATATCAGCTGTCAAACAGCCTTTTCCAATCAGCTAGAAGATTTAGCAGCAACCATCCCAAACAAAATCTTACCTTCCTCCAATACATACAAAACACAATATCTCGAAGATATGCCGTCAGCCGAGCATTTTTCTCTGGCACATCGCAAAAGTCTTGCCAAAGAGGTTTCCACATTGCAGTGCTACTGGCTTGCCATCCTACGAGGATTGTCGCAGGTAGTTTGTTATGTTGTGGGTTGGCGGGAGTTGGTGTGAAGAGAGCACAGTGTCAGGAGGAGGACACACTAGCAGAGGAACTGCTGAGGGACCAGGATGTGCAGGAAGAGCAGGAGCTGGACTGGTGGCTCATCTGGCAGTTCCTACGGCCTGAGATATGGCAGCTACTGGCTGCTATTGTGGTATGTATCATCATCATCATCATCTTGCTGCATTTCGGTGTGGAACATGTATGTATACGGCATGTTTGGCATTACACGTGACCTCCAATTGGTATTTTCTTTTTCTCTTTTTGTAACTTGTAAAGGTTGGTAAAGAATATTGTAATGTCATAATGGTTTAAGTTTTGTTTCCCACTAGGAGTAACTGTTTTTCTTTAAACGTTGGTATCTGCATGTTTCTTTATTTTGGTAACTGAAGGAAGGAAACTGAAAAGTTTAAAATGATTTTTATTGTCTTTTTTTTAGTAAGGTTTTGATTTTGAATTAGATTTAACAACAAAAGTCACTTAAAAGGCAGCTGTTTCATTGCCTTCTGGATTAAAAATTACAAATGAAACAGTTTATGATTTTTCTGAATCAAATTTATTGGCTACTGGTACATGTATTAGCCTTTTTCAATGGATTGTTACAACACTGTACGACTAGGAAAGGTTTAGTATGCAGTACACAAGACTTCACCTCCTCCCAGAACCATTCCTGTCTCTTCTCAACAGGTTACTTTCTATGTACACCTGTCCATCTGTTATTGTGCTGTCTAAATGTGTTTCTGATACGGCCATTGTACACATATGTACATTATAGTGCTTCATTATCACAGATCATGTACCTTATTTTGGATGCTACACACATTGACTGAGCTAAATCCAACTCTGTTATCTTCGATTTCTTCATTTTTACTTGAAAGCACACTACAATTGCAAGAACAACTGTTTACAGAAAGTCTCATTCCTCTCTCTAGAAATTAGAATGCTCTTATGTAATACTATACTCTAATGACCTATTTGGTCTTAATCAAATTCTATCACAAATGCAACCTGTACAGCTATAATGCAAGGTCAGGATTTTTCATGATCTTACCAAAAATACTTACAGACTATCAAAATTAAGCTATAATAGATGAGTACAAAAAATACAGCTGCTACTACAGGCTCTAAAATTCAATTGTATAAAATTATGTAGAGCGTTTGTACATGCATGAGTGGCACTTACTAAACACTGCCCTCCCAAAATCAGTAGCTCACTGATACAGACAAGCTCCGTATAACAGCTTTTAAAATTCTTAGCATATGTATATTTACAAACACACATTGTCAAGGAAATCGAAACTCGTGTCCCGAACGGGTTCAGGCCTATTGAACTGTACCACTCTGTGTGTCTAAAATCATGATTCAAACTTGGTTTAAGATTGCCACTGGACTCCTCAGAGAGATTATTTTCCAAGCATAGGTTGATAGAGAAAATGTTGACCTTTTTCTCGTAGGCCATCTTTTTCTGTCAGACAACGCCACGATTTTCCCCATCAACCTCTGCTTGGAGCGTACAATGATAATAGTAAAAGAGGAAAGGATTGCAACCCTTTAAAAGCAGATTTTTGTGGATTTCAAGTCAGAAACTCTCAGAAGATTTCTGAGTGGCAGCCTCAGAAAAATCTTGAACCATTCCAATGCCTACTTGACACTACTTCTAAACAACATTTTTAAAATTCCTCATTAGTTAATACAGGTAATTCAAAGTAATATATATAGTACATGTATAGCAATGAAACCAGTGGAGTATTTCTGTAACTGTCCTTAGCTCTATCCAAACAATTACTTAAGATCTCTAGGATTACAAAATGTAAAATTCTGTGCAACCAATTTACTAGGCCCTGGTTATTTCCTACAGCATAATAGTGTCTTCTGTGTACTGTGACAGTATAGCTTGTTGAAGATGTGAAGGATGCCACAGTGAAAAGAAGGATTGGCAGATAAATGTTTTTATGTGTTTCTTTTTTAGTTTTTATGTAGACAGAGGTGGAGTCGACACTGCAAAGATCAGACTGATAGTAGACAGTACAGCATTCATAGGGTGATAGAACTTAGCCTTTGATTAGGGGTGACAACAGAAAGTTTAGGGCAAGGGGACAATGGAAAAGGCTTAACTACACTAAATCCCAGGAGGCTTCTACCCGGTATATAGGTATAATATAATTATTATGAATTGTTTTTGGTCTGTCTTAGTGGGTTAAAGTGGGTTAAAACGGCCCAAATGGACCCACTTTCACCCACTTCAACCCTTAGACCCATTTTGACGTGGGTTCAGTAGGGTTCCAGAGGGTTCATCGGTCAGACAAGACTCTCAGGGTTATTTTGGGTTCACCCAGTGAGTGAACCCTAGGGTTATTTTGGGTTCTGGACCCTCCAGAACCCACAATATTTTGCAGAGGAACCAATGAAAACATGCTTAATATGTAGTGTTCATCAAAACCTTAACTTTACAAGGTTTTTGGTTAATGAATTGTAATTATTACTAGACATAGTAATAAGACATAGAAACTCTAGATATTTCACAGAGATGTCAGATTTTCTAAATGTTTAGTTTTTCAGGCTTCAGAGCTTCTATATAAATTGTCACTTGGCTCTTGGGCATGTTCATTAATGAATTGTATTGGTCTTTCTTCTCCATCACAGTAGGGGTTGACTCGTGCCGTGGGTACAGGAAGGTTAAGTGTGGGGTCTAGGTGGGATGGACCAGGACTTGCACCTGATGTGTGGTCATCACCACTACTAGATGGTGCAGAAACTGGAGGGTCAAAATTGTCTGAGAAACCCCTATTTGCATGTGGTGTTTCGTTATCATCACCAGTTGTAAGTGTAAGTCTACCAAAATTGGCACCTGGTGTGTTACCAGCACCATGTGGTGAAGGAACTGGAAAGTGGCTGCCTGAAAAACCACTATCAGTCTGTGAATCACTCAGTGTCTTAGGGACTGTGTCATTTGAGGGGTCAATACTCATAGTATTTTGTGGATAATGATGGCTGATTGTAAAATTGTCTGAGAAACCAGTATTCTGGCTTGATGTGCGGTGATCATTATCACTACTTGTGGGGTTTGTTATGGAACAACTATGATGATTGGTGGCAGTTACATCATCACCCGGTGGTGAAGGACCTTGGGAATGGGTTTGGTTGGCCCGAAGTCCGGTATTGGCACCTGATATGTTACCAGCACCATGTGGTGAAGGAACAATATAGCCCATGTTTGGGGAGGGGCCAGTATTAGCACCTGATGTGTAACCAGCACCATGTGGTGAAGGAACAATATAGCCCATGTATGGGGAGGGGCCAGTATTGGCACCTGATGTGTTACCAGCACCATGTGGTGAAGGAACAATATAGCCCATGTTTGGGGAGGGGCCAGTATTAGCACCTGATGTGTAACCAGCACCATGTGGTGAAGGAACAATATAGCCCATGTATGGGGAGGGGCCAGTATTGGCACCTGATGTGTTACCAGCACCATGTGGTGAAGGAACAATATAGCCCATGTTTGGGGAGGGGCCAGTATTAGCACCTGATGTGTTACCAGCTGGAACTTGGAGGTTTGGGGAGGGGCCAGTATTAGCACCTGAAATTGTGTTACCAGCACCATGTGGTGAAGGGACTTGGGGATCAAGGCTGAGAAGTCCAGTATTGGCACCTGCTGTGTTACCAACACCATGTGGTGAAGGGACTTGGGGGTTTGGGGAGGGGCCAGTATTAGCACCTGATGTGTTACCAGCACCATGTGCAGGTGAAGGGGCTTGGAGGTTTGGGGAGGGGCCAGTATTGGCACCTGCTGTGTTACCAGCACCATGTGGTGAAAGGGCTTGGAGGTTTGAGGAGGGGCCAGTATTGGCACCTGCTGTGTTACCAGCACCATGTGGTGAAAGGGCTTGGAGGTTTGAGGAGGGGCCAGTATTGGCACCTGCTGTGTTACCAGCACCATGTGGTGAAGGAACTTGGAGGTTAGGGGAGGGGCCAGTATTGGCACCTGCTGTGTTACCAGCACCATGTGGTGAAAGGGCTTGGAGGTTTGAGGAGGGGCCAGTATTGGCACCTGCTGTGTTACCAGCACCATGTGGTGAAAGGGCTTGGAGGTTTGAGGAGGGGCCAGTATTGGCACCTGCTGTGTTACCAGCACCATGTGGTGAAAGGGCTTGGAGGTTTGAGGAGGGGCCAGTATTGGCACCTGCTGTGTTACCAGCACCATGTGGTGAAGGAACTTGGAGGTTTGAGGAGGGGCCAGTTTTGGCACCTGCTGTGTTACCAGCACCATATGGTGAAGGGGCTTGGGGGTTTGGGGAGGGAAATTCAGTTAATTCAAGATGATTGTAGTGCTTAGTTCCACGTCTTGTACATAGTTTTTTTACCCAACTGAAAAAGAAAGAAATAAGAATTCCAGCAATTACTGTGGCAAAAAAAGTGCACGAAATAAAAATTATTATTATAATAATGTCTTTAGACATTAGAGCACGTTCAGGTTGGTCACTAGAAGGTTTTAGAGAAGGGTCAACACATGTGTGATTACTGATGGTTTCTGAAGTATGAGTGATTGTGGTTGGTGTTGTGTGATCGCTGCTGGGTTCTGAAGTATGAGCGATTGTGGTTGGTGTAAGTGGTTGTGTAGTTACTTGTGACACAGTGACTGTAACTGTCACTGTGGCAAATGTATAGCCATCATTATTTCCCGCAATACAGATGTACTGACCAGAATCGGCTGTCGTAACATCAGGTATAGTGATGTGACCTTCCATATCCATAGTCACCCTCCCAATAGACTCAACAGTTGCATTCTGTCCAGACGGCATAACGACTGTGATGTAAGGTTTAGGGATTCCTGAAGCTTCACAGACCAAATCGAGTTTTTGCCCCTGAAACAGTGTGTTATTATTAGCATGCTTTGTAATACTAAACCTCACAATTCTGGGCTTTTCACAGATCAGATCTTCAGGATTGATCTCATTGAGTTTTTGGCCATGAAAGCTGCTAGGCTCCTGACATGTGATTTGATTTTCAAACGAATGTGACCCAGTCATGATTAGCCTGAAGGGAATCACCCTACAATCACAGTTCCAGGGGTTGTGGTCAATGTCGATTGTAGAAATTGCTGACAGAAATCTGTAAGATGACATTGGAAGGACCTGCATTAGGTTGCTCTGAAGATCAAGCTGAGAAATGGATGAAATCTGTGACAAAGCTTCAATAGGAAAAGACTTGATGCTATTCTTAGACAAGGAAAGGAAAGAGAGACTGGATATGCCTGTGAAGCTGTGATCGAAAATGCGTGAGATGATATTGTTATGTAGCCTAAGATCATGAAGGTTGGACAGTTCAACAAACAGATACTCAGGAATCTCCTTCAGGTAGTTATCATTGAGGTAAAGTGTGTTCAGTTGGGTCAATCCTTTGAAAGCTGTCATGGAAAGAGTTGAAATTTTGTTTGTATCGAGGTGAAGAATGGACAGTTCAGGCAGGATTGAGAATGCATGGTCAGGTATGTCAGTGATACTGTTGTTGCTCAAGTACAAATTAGTAAGTTTTGGAAACTGATTAAGTGCAGTTGGAACATTAGGGAATTGATTGTTCTGTAGCTGGAGCTCCAGTAAGTTACCCAGGCCTCTAAACGAATCAGATCTGATTGTGTAAAGCTTGTTGTCATCCAGTCGTAGGCACAGGAGTTGCGGTAAGGTTAGAAAGGCCCCAGACTGAAGGCTTACAATCTTGTTTGAGTAGAGGGACAATTGTTGTAGCTGGGGTAGGTCAACAAATGCCCTCTGTGGAATGTTGCTAATCTCATTGTTATAAAGATGCAGCTCTACAAGCAATGGGAGATTAGCAAAAGTGTTAGGCGGGATAGCATTTATGTGATTGTCATTAACCCACAAGTACTGAAGATAATTCAGACCATCAAAGACAGACTTGGGGATGGATGTCAAGTTGTTTTGTTGCATGTACAAGTGTTGCAGTTTTGGAGCTGGAGTGAAAGTTCCTTCTCCAATACTAGTAATGTTATTCCTGGACAGGTCAAGGTACTCCAGGTTACCAAGTCCCATAAGCAATAAGTCATCTGTGAGGGTGGTCAACTGGTTCTTGGAAAGATACAAGCTGGTTAGGTTGGACTGGTAGTAAAATGTCTGATCATCTATTGATGAGATACGGTTATCTTGTAGGTCTAAGATTCTTAAATTCTTGTACCTTGACAAGTCTGACTGACTTATATTTGTGATTAGATTGTGTCCCAGGTACAATTCGGTTATGGATGCATTTAGGTTCTGGGGAACACTGGTAAGTTGCATATTTTCACAGCTGCAGGATGTGTCAGATGAACAGCTGCAGAAGTCCTCTGTCGTGGCTGCTTCTCTCAGGATGATGAGGAAGAAGAAGAACAGCATGTGCTGTAGTTTCTGTCCCATGTTGACCTACATGTATGGATTAAAGGACAAGACAGTGTACACATAAGTAGGGGGAAATGTTGAAGCAAACAGAAGCAACAAAACAGAACAAGCTGAAGCAACAGAAATTGAAGATTGCTGTTGAATTATCATTCTGAGCATGTGGTACCATTATCTTCAGATCCGGCATATGGTATACAAATGTACATGATTGTATGTTCTTTCCATGACGTGCTAGCCTGCCCAAATAAGAACTGAAAATGTTTCATGTTGTTGTATTCTGTTGTCTTGCTGTCCTTGTAAGAATTTGTTGAACACATCCGTGTTTGAAGTGTGCATACCAGGGAAATTTCTGTATTTATATAGCCGGTATAACCGCCCTCCCACATAACACACCAGCTTCGCAAGCACGCGGCGAGGCAGCAGCCGGTTATATTACGCAGAAACAGAGACAACTCATTTAAAAATATAAGATGGCTGTCATTGGAATTTACATTCTGAACCCCCACTAATATTTGATGAATACTTATAACAGAGACAATTCATTTAGAAATATAAGATGGCTGTCATTGTTATTTACATTCTGAACCACAAGACTATCATTTTGCTGATAGCCCAGTGAACACAAGACAAGTCTAGATCTGCATTTCTTGACTCGCCTTATTCCCTTTTTGAATTATGGATAAACTTTACTTTAACTAACCAACACTGAAATTCATGATTGGGATAGCTTACCCCAGATTTTCAGCCGACTCCGTTAGCCTTGTTCACGGAATGAACCCTTCTGTTGAAGCTTCCGGAACGTGACGTTAGACTTAGAGACATGTGACTGCAGCAGAGGGTTGTAAATGCGCAGATACAATGTAACCTGTGTCGCCCCCCGTCTCTATTCAGCGATGGACAGTGGGCGCGGATGTACACAGCCTGAGCTTCACTCCTCTTCCAAAGAATTCTGGCTCTGAATCAAGGACTTTGACTGAAGTCTACCTCCTCCCACAGTGCTCTGCAGAAGTGTTAGACATGTTGTCGTGGTGTGTCACATGGCCGAACCACTGGAGCTTACATCTTTTGGCCGTTGCTTCCTGGTTTCTGTTGGTCAACAAAAATGAAGCTGTAACTAGAGTTCCACGACCACATACCTTCACCGAATGATTTTAACCGTTACAACTGATGTATCAATTGTGTTTTTTTGTCATCTATTATGCAAATAAGACCCTAATTTGCATTGATTATATTTTAATTAATCATCTCCACCTAAATAAGAAATGTATATGATTGTATGCATCTATGTTAAAAAAATAATGCTTTTACATTTTCTGATAATTTGTGCAAATCAGGTCATCATTTGCAAATGAGGTTTCATTTGCATAATTAATGTTAAGTGATCTTCACCTGTTCATAACTTCCAATGCCACAAATATGAAATTCTCATCATCTACCACAGACTGTACAATGGAATTAGCATTTTCTCATTGATTATGTCAAACAGGTCTTTACGTGCATGATGTTTATTTAACAAAATTATATTCTTCAATCTGTTTCTTAGTTACCGATGTCACATGTTGCAATAGTCTTATAATGGAACAGGAGTTTGCCTCCATCTCTAAGTAGTGCTGAGAGTGTAGCCCGCCCACCCAGTTCATTAGAGCATAGTAATTTAGTACTATTACCCAGGATTTTACAGTGGCAGAGAAAACTCAAAAACAGCTAAAGATTAATAAGATTGTACCTGCTAACAGGAACAGGCGGATGCTTGACAGATGGGGCTGGGTAAAAGACCCCTAACCTGACCATCGCTATAGCGGAGAATGGTGATAGCTATACCAGTACAAAACCGTTTTTTTTTCTTGTTGGACCGGTCCAGAAAAACAACCTGAAAAAAGGGCCTGCATGCTTTTTTCCGGAAGGCGTGGGCAGGCCTTTTTATACCCTGGTATCCAGAGAACAGCGCTCGCGGCTACGGTTCTTTCCCAGGCCGCTAGCAACATAGCCCCGTAAATCGAATTAGCCGACCCGGCGACATATGCCCCGCGCAGTATCCAGAGAACAGCGCTCGCGGCTACAGTTCTTTCCCGGGCCGCTAGCAACATAGCCCCGTAAATCGAATTAGCCGGCCCGGCGACATACGCCTTTTAGCCGGCTAAGTTGTACTCTGATATCCAGGGTAGCCTTTTTAATTTCTCGTAATTCGTAGGGAGGCCATTTCATTTTATGTAATTCGTAGTGAGAGTGGGAAAATTTACCGTAAACCGTAGCCAGTACATTTGATGTAAAGGGTAATTGAGCCTAAAATGTCCCAGTAAAACGTAATCAAGCCTAAAAATGTTCCGTAAATCGTAATTGATTTTCGTAAGTTTTAGCGTAGTCTAACTGCTACAGCTAATTCCTCCCTCAAAATACATGTACAGGAAATAGGGTTTGAGATGGACAAGATTTCAAAACTTCACCATACCTCGCTTGGGATACCTTTTGCCTTCGGCCATCGACATGTTGAAAATATGTCTACTAGGTGGGCATCGCCCTCAGAAGTCTTTTTTTTATAATGGAAATGTAATTGAACTTAGCTAAGTCTGCCAGCAAAATTAGCCCATGATAATGCTGGAAACAGCATTTTAGAGGAGAAAGATTTAAAAATTTTCCTAGGCCTCCTTGCGACTCCTCGCCCAATCCGGCGCTCCAGATGCTGAAATACGTTTCGGGTAGGATAAAGTGGGGCGTATATAGAAATGTCATTCTATTTAGCTTTATGATAGCCAGCAAAATTTTGCCCAGAAAAACTCAGGAAATGGTGTTTCAGAGGGTTGGGATTTCAAAATTGCCCTGGACCTCACTTGTGCACATGTCATCCTCAAAAAGGTACAAAGAGTTGCTGAGGCCGAAACCCTTGGACATCTTACTAAATATGCCATTAAACTTAGCTTTGTCTGTCAGCAAAGTTTTCCCCTCAAAGTGCAGGAAATAGAGTTTCAGACAGACTCAAAATTTCAAGGAGCTGCTCAGCAAGCCCCCGGAACCCTGTGGATTGTCATGCCGTATATGAGCAATATTTCGCCCAAAATCCAAAATTTGCTGCTGCCTCTGTATGTTGCCGAGTGTTGCCAGCCTTCTGGAATTTAGCATAAAGCGTTGCCGACCTTTCCGAATTTAGCGTAAAACGTTGCCGACCTTTCTGAATTTAGCGTAAAGCGTTGTCAGGACCCCCCATGCAAACCCGCTGAAAAAATTCAATTGACCGGACGTTGGACCGATTTAATAGAAAAAGAATTATACAGACTGAATACAGCAGCAGGCATTCACATGTTTTGAGGCTTTTAGTTCCAAGAAAATAACAAGAGCAAAGTAGAGGAGAGTTGTCACTGTCATTTTTACCAAGCTTCTACAGTCAGACTAGGCAGTTAGCATTATTTATGTGAAGATAGGATACTCAAGCAAACACATTCCTTGTGGCAAAATGCGCCATTGTTTTGAGTTTCACCCATTGGCAATTTACAAACAATTGTTCCAGGTTCCTTGACCTGATCCTCTGAACCCGGACCTTAATTCGGTACCCACCCCTAGTGATAGCTTTAGTGTAGGCCCATACCTCCCCAATTTTTTGCATCGAGTTCTATCACGCAATGGGCCGTGTGACCTGTTTGCGTAATGTTGGAGAATTTTTGTGTTACATGTAGAAGGAACAGGTAGGGTCTAAGCTTTCCCATTGTGGTCAAAATTTGCTCAGTTTGGCAATTTAGGTGGCGTGCGGAAGGATTTTAGTTGTTGTATGCCATTGGGTGGTATCAGGAGAAAACTGGGATCAGAGGTGAGTTTTTTTTCATAGAGCTGCATTCCTCAGAGTTTGAGCCAATCGCATATTTATGTTTCCCGAAGGAGAAACATATAGCATCTGTACAGATATTTGCATATTCCAACCAGACCAATCAAAACTCAGAAAAAATGGAAGATTTAACATGCAGTCTACGTTTCCAGCTTTTTGATTGGCTAAAATCTGGCTTTCTTGGGGATACGTCAGAATTGAACCTATCAACGCAAAGGACACAAAATGGAACTCGGCATTGTTTTCATTATGGCAGCGAAAACCTCGGGCGTCAGCCAATCGGCCATGCCTTCCAGCAAACCAAGCAGGCGCTCTAGGAAGAAGTTGCCCGCTATGGAACGAACGAGATCACTAACTTTTCACACAAAAACATTTATCTTCAGAAAATTGGACCTTGGAAATTATGAACGGACCTGTTGCAATTTGTTTGTATACCTGTTAAAAAATCCCGAATGTAGTTGTGCGGCTAGTGGCCGAAATGGCAGAGTATTTGATTCGTACGCTTTTGTTGCTGGATCGACCCGGGTTCGAATCCAAGGAGATAGACAGTTGTCTTTTTTTTCCTTTTAGTAGAAATATACATTTGATATAACAATACTAATTTGTCTTGCGACTACAACATCAAAACCTGCATTTCAGACTTTTTATGTTCTGCATTTTTTTTTAAAGAAACAGCTTGCTTGTGAATGTACGATCATAGTAGTAATTAGTGCCGCGGTAAGAGGGAGGGGGTGACGGAGGTGGATTTGTGAAATCAAAAAGTTGCTACAATGAAAATTTAGCGGTCGACTAGCTATAGTGACCCTTAATTAAAACCGCCGGGAAACATTTTGCATTTTCGCGAAAATGTTGCCTCTCTAGTTTAACAGTCATGCTTTCCTATGGACAGCCCTAAGTTTGATATCTGCCCTAAGGCTTATGCCTTGAAAGTGATGTCTGCACCCACTAGAAGGTGTAACGCTGTCATGGTGTCAGCAATCCTGGGGTGTAGGTATACATGTTCAGATGACAATATTGAGAAGGCCTCGGTAACACCATTTCTTGATGTGGTGGTCTTAGCGTATATTTTTGTACCTGAATGCAACCAACTTGAAGATAATATATTGCCTCTCCGGTGCATTTAAGTTTGAGAGCATTATTATCATCAGACTTACCCTTGTCCTTTAAGTTGGACAGAATGTCATGAAGTCACAATTCGCTATGGACTTGTTTTGCTGAAAGATTACAGTACATGACCAAGCTTCTTGATTTTTCCTGCATCACAGACATGTACAGACAAGCTACTGATGAGCTTTTGTCATTGTGTACCTTGACCAATGACCACCTGACAAACTTTAACCAATAAGTGCATGGTACAAAGTTTTGATGACTAAATGGTTGAAGATTAACTTTGTCAGCTGCAGTGGTAGTCGATTCTGATGTCTTATTACAGAACAAACAGAAACAATCAACGATCATTTTTCAGCATGCTTTGAAATTTGTTGTTTTTGAAAGGTGTCACTGACATTTTTTACAGCGTAGAAACGCTCCATTTAACTTATAGACTAAGTCTTTAAAGTTGAAGACTTATCTCTAGATTTTAGCATCATGGAGGAAATGGAACTCAATTCAATCCACCTGGCAGCACAGTCATTTGAAAGATGTACAATTTACTTTAATCATTTCTGATTTACTTTCAAACCAGCTTTAAGTTACAAGATCTACACTTATCTAATGTCTTGGAGAAGCATCTTTAACTAGTTTGTGGGCATTTGACAAACATTCAGGGCTGCCCTTTTGTTGCAATTGGGTGCAAGCCACTGGGAGTGTGATTTACATGTAGTCAGGCTAGTGAATTGATATCTACCCACAAACTGACCAAAAAGTTGCATCCATTTAAAAATCGCACTGGCCCGGTATTTGGCCAGTACTGTACAATGTATTATACCCGTATGCACATGTAGGACATACATGCACTTGACAAATCAGCACTAACTTGCCAGGGGCAATTGGGCCAGCCAATAGACTTGACTAAACATGCTGTGTCCTTACGGAAAATGGCGTTACTGAGGCCTTCTCAAGGTTGTCCGGATATCTGAACATGCGCACATGTACACCTAGGCCTCAGGATAAAAACTGAATTAGACCTCTTTAATGGACATATGTACACAAAGAACTCTCTGAGTGCTGTCAACTTTTGTGCTAAAATTGCTTTGGATATTTATTTACTGTTATTTACTATAATCACAAAATGAATTTAAAATTAATGAAAGTTTTCTTTTCTTCTAATACTATACAGTCAGAAGAACTTTGAATTGAATCTTTGAATTTTTAGAAACTCACTTCATCATGAAGTACATGTAAGTTCTTGCTGTGGTGGTCTTGATGTACAAGAGTTAATGCTTGTTACCTCTCTGATGCCTCAACAGGACATTATTTATGAAAGACCAAATACCTTTAAACTTGAAGTCCAGTCCTTTATGGTTACAGGTCAGATTGTCTTGAAGTCACAATTTGCTGTGGACTTGTTTTGTTGAGAGGATTATTTGTCCAAGCTTCTAGATTCTTCCTGCGTCACAGACATGTACAGAGTACAAGCTACTGAGGTTACATCATTGTGTACCTTGACCAATGACCACAGGTGACAAACTTCTACCAATAAGTGCATGGTACAAAGTTTCTTCAAATTTCTTTTGCAGTGGTAGTCATGATCAATTCAGAGTTCTTATCAAACAACAGACAGAAACAATCAAACTATCATTTTTAAGCATGCTTGCAATTTTTTTTAAGATGACATTTTTTTAAACCCTCCATCAGACTAAGTACATTGTATAAAGTTTAACACTCCATTACCTTGTAGTCTTTAAATTTGGAGACTGAACTCTCTATTTTAGCATCATTAAGGAAATTGAAGTCTTCATTAACAATTCACTTGGCAGCACAGTCTCATTTGAAAGATGTACATGTACAAATCATCTTTGAGTTGACTTCTTCAAAACAAAGTTGATGAGTTCACCCCATTTGCAGTTAACACCCTCTGGCAGAATATTAAAAAACTGCACTGCAGAAAGTTTAACAGTCACACCTAGGGGTGGGTACCAGTACAGAAAAAAAATAATAATTACACACAGATTGTACCTTTGATGTTGGACAAAATGTCTTCATTTTGAGCTTTGTGTGTGACAGAGGCTATTTGTTGCTCAGTTGTAATCTCCACAATATGCATACTTCAGATGTGATATATACCCTTCTTGTTACGTTAATTAGGATATTAAGTCTTATTCTCTACACCTATTTTGTACCTTGTGTAACAGTCGCTGCCATACTTTGTACCATGTACAAATGTCGAGCAATAAAGTTCTATCTATATATTTTAGATGTTTTTTTTTTTTTACTTACATGTATGGTTGTCTTACTAGTACGTAAATGGGTACCTGGTCATGAGTGTTTATTGTATATATTAGGAGACTTACATTTAAAGTAAGGAAATTAAACTGAACACATAAATGAGGTAAGCTTGAAAAGCTTCTGAGTGGCATTTGCTATATAATGGCATTAAGAGACTTACCTTAAAAGTTTATGCTAGACTGTCTTGGAGTCACAGTTTGCAATGGATTTGTTAACCGTATTGTGCTCTGGCTGAATTCTTTCTGTGTCACAAACAGGTGTACCTTTGACCACCAACCACCTGACACCAAACTTTGTGAATATGTAAACAAAGTCATGATTGACACATATTGTAAATAACATAACATAAAGAGATACTTGAAATTAATTCTTTTCATGTTGGACAGAAATTTTTCACAATCTAAGGTGGAGTTGTGTTGTGTTGTTGGGATAATCATGCATGATCAGCAGGTAATTTTTGCTGCGTCACAAACAGGTCTGAACAAGTACTGTGTACCATGCCCACCAGATAAACAAAGTAAATATTGCATATTTAACATTATTTTGTTGCGTAGTGACCATTGACAATGGTTGAAGTCTAATGTTCTTCAGCTGGCCACTCCCAGTTCATTTTAGCTGCCATCAGTGTAATTATTCCAAAAGGTGTTCACCAGGTAAATTTTAAAGAAGTGCCTTTATTTTTAAGTAGGACTCTAAGAAAAGAAACAGAACTCTTCATTACAAATTGACCTGACAACACAATGTCATTTTGAAGATGTAGAAAAATGATTTCTGACAGTAATTAAGGTTTTGGTGAGACCATTTATTTCATGCAAAATTTATTCTACATGGCATTGTCTGTATAAATTTCAAACAAGCCAATAATTTGTTCTCAGTAAACCATAAAATCTTACGTGTGAGTCAATGTCAAAATTACTTATATCAAGATACTACTTATCGTAAGGAAATGACATTTATGTAAGAAATAAATGCCAAACAAAAAGATGCATGACCCCATGTTTGAAAGGGTTGCATTCCTGGGGGCTGGTTTGTTACATGTACCAGGGATAGTACATTTCTGCTGGCTGTAGGTTTACATGATTGCATGTATGTTGGCCATTGAATTGTGCCAGGGATGTGACAGGGAAGTTCCAGTTGATT
>NC_049988.1:3631165-3738827 GCF_000003815.2 Branchiostoma floridae | reverse complement strand
GGGAATCAACTGGAACTTCCCTGGCAGTTGTATTGATTTTCACCTCAACTACTGCCATGGCAATTACATTTTTATTTCCAGTCTTGAGAAGAGGAGTGACCTAGTGTGTTGGTTAAATACATTTAGCAGTAATAGCAAAGCCGCATCGCACTAGCAGCTAACATCTTTGACCTCAGTATGAAGCGTTTAAGTTGTGAATTTCATACCATACAGTATGTAACAACCATTTTCTGTGGTGACATTTAATTTGCATGCATTCTGTCATCTAAAATGAACGGTCTCTTGAAAACAACTAATTATGTAACAAAATTTTAAGATAAAGATTGTTGAACTCACAGACTAAGTCTGTCAAAAAAAATTATCATCAGCATTATTCCTCAACTTTCATTCTATAGAGAATATCCTTACACAAATTTTCAACTTAATATGCTTTTCTTTAAGCTCAAGCGCACATATCATAGACATTTGAATCACAAGGAGGTGCAGCATTTCTGTTTCTGGAAGCAAGACCATAGCCTGGTGAGTCATGACTATACCTCCTTTTGTACCAGATGACACAAATGATACTCCCAATAAGGATAGTAGTGCAAGCTGCTGTCCCAAGAACAGATCCAACAATATCACCTTGGGAGAAAGTAGGTCCAGAAGCAGATTCAGTGTGATTGGAAGTTGCTGATGTGATAATCGTTGTAACAGACAGTGCTGAAAATGTTGAACCAGTGGGACTTTCTGCAATGCATATGTACAGACCAGCATCTGCTAGAGTAATTTCCATTACAGCAATGACACCATCCTCTCCCACAGTCACCCTCCCACCTGACTCAGCAGTTGCATTCAGTCCAGATGGGAGAATGACTGTGATGTCAGGTGTTGGGATTCCTGAAGCTTCACAGAGCAAATCAAGTGTCTCCCCCTCTAACAATATATTATCACCACTCCGCTCAAATGTCACGATTCTCGGTTCTTCACAAATCAGATCTTCAGGACTGATATTTTTAAGCTTTTGCCCAAGAAAACTGCTTGGTTCCTGACATGTGATCTGGTTTTCAAATGAATGTGATCCAGTCATCTTTTGCCTGAAGGGAACCATCCTACAGTCACACTGCCAGGGGTTGTTTTCAATGTTCACAGTAGAAATAGATGCCAGCTTGTTATAAGCTGTCAATGGAAGGACCTGCATGTGGTTGTTCTGGATATAAAGACCGGAAATAGACGGAATCTTTGACAAAGCAGCAACAGGGAAAGACTGAAGACCATTGTTAGACAAATAGAAGAAAGAGAGACTAGATATTCCTGTGAAAGTGTTGAGGAAAAGTTGTGAGATGGCATTGTTTTGCAGCCTAAGATCACGAAGATTAGACATCCCGGCAAATAGATAGTCAGGCATCTCTTCAAGGGCATTATCATACAGATAGAGTGTGTTGAGTTGATCCAGTCGGGTGAATGCTGTTACAGAGAGAGTTAAAATTTTGTTTTCATGAAGATGAAGGGTGGACAGTTTAGGTTGGTTGGAGAATGCATGGTCAGGAATGTACGTAATACTGTTGTTGTTCAGATATAGGAGGGTTAATTCTAGAAACTGATATTGTACAGTTGGAATTTCAGTGAGAATGTTGTTTTGTAGCTGCAATTGCCTTAAGTTACCTAGGCCACTAAACGAACCAGGGCTGATCGTGTGAAGCTTGTTGTCATCCAGTCGTAGGTTCTGGAGTTGTGGCAGATTTGAAAGTGCATCAGGCTGAATGCTATCTATGTAGTTTGAGTACAGGTACAACGATTGAAGATTGGGCAGATTGACAAAGACACTATTTGGAATAGATGTCAGGTTGTTTCCATTTATGTACAGAATTTGTAATCGTCGAACTGGGCTGAAGGTTCCTGCCTCAATACTACTGATGTAATTGTTTTGCAGATGAAGAGATTGCAGGTTACTAAGTCCTACAAACATGCCAGCTTGAAGGCTGGGCAGCTGGTTCTGCTGAAGGTCTAAACTGGTTAGGCTGGTTTGGTAATAAAATGCCTGATTATCTACTGTTGAGATTTGGTTCCTTCCCAAATCTATAGTTCTTAAGTTCCTATACCTTGAGAAATCTGACTGATCTAATGCTGTAATTCCATTATCTCTTAATATTAAGGTAGTGATGGATGTGCGAAAGTTCTGAGGAATGCTGGTGAGTCCTTGACTGTTGCAGGAGCAGTATGAAGATGATGTACAGCTGCAGTAAGCTTCTGGCATGTGGAGCTCCTTCAGGATGATGAGAAGGAAAATCAGCATGTCTTGCAGCTTTCTTAACATATTGTACTGTCACCTGAAAAGAACAAGTAACGGGAATGATACAAGCTGAACATGTAGACTACTGCACTGTCTTGGCGAATAGACAAATGCTGGGGATAGAATTTGAATTGTGATCAATTTACTTAATAAGAGTCTCAGAGCTATATACCATTCAAAAGTCATGACCAATATGATGATAGCATGTCCAGAACTGATGATATCAAAACCATATGTTCTGCTGCAGTTCCGCAACAAGCAGCTAGAGAGCCCAAAATCTATAATCATTCGAAGGTCTCATCAAGACCTGCTCACTTACCAAATAATTTCAATACATCAGACCCATCAAATCTCCAGTAACACATTATATGCTGTCCATCCACAACATGCACAATACACACAGTCACTCACAAAATTCTACCGGAAACAACTTTTTGGGAGAAGGGGATGACTGAATAGTCTTCATGATGTGCTTTATAGGGCACAAACTGCACAGACCTGTATGTTTAATATATGGAAATGTTTATAAGGCCAACATGCATACATTTTGTATATAAAGCAAGTGCCAACTTGAAGATATTTTGCACACAAGTAGTCGAGGGTAGTAGTAGTAACCTTGACCTTTCATCGGCGCATTATGAACTTACTAGACTATGCACATAGCAAAATATTATTCACATCAGTCAATGTCTTCAGCCAATCTTACCTTTTTTACAATTCCTTTATGAAGATTGATACAACTGATTGAATTGGCACCAGTCTTGTAGTTGTAGGGCTGCTACACCTTGGGCAGGTACAACGCTGTTGAAAAGTGGTTTTGAAAATTTGATTCTGTATTGCCTATTAGAAATTGCTTTGAATCATGGACCCTATATGATATAATACATGTAATGTTACAATGTATTTCTTTGTATCAGTGCAGTATCAAGACTTAATTAGTTCTTTTTTCAAGACTTAGTGCAATATTAAAATACAGAATAATGTACTCTTTTTCCTTCAATCTATATCATCATTAAAATCAAATTTTAGTTCAAGGGACTATATTTCAACATGTAATATGACATCTAGAAAAAGTGTCTCTTACAGTTACTGTGGTTTTCACTGCATGTAAGATTTAGTGTAGAAATATAAACGTACACCTCCTTAGGAAATGGTAATCTCCAAACGTGACTGTCCTGTATAATCACGTTTATTGTTTGTACACTCTGCTTCTGCTTTATTTGCTACACATTTAGCACCAAAGCTGGTGACGCATCAAGTATTACTGGTGTTCAATAAGTTTTTGGCCTCTCCCAAACTCAAATTTTGGGGCACAGATTTACATATTAAGTGTGATTACCTTTTATCAATTATCCACCAAATTTCAAGGCATTGTGGTCATTATGCTTAACAGAGTTCTTTAATTTGTGAAAATCAGTAGGCAAGTGATGGGAAAGGAAGTAGGGTAAAGTAGGATCAGAGCTGTTGGGGTTGTGTTTTCATGTCATGAAATTTCAGGTCATATTTCATCTAGAAAAAAAGTACTAGATATCTGACTTACAGGTGAGCAAGTTTACCTGGCAGTGCACACCTCAGTTCACTCAGCTCAATTGTCCGATTTTTTCTCTCTCTCACCTAACATTACTGGGTGTCATCTGTAAATTAAAGTATTGACCACAATCACTGTGTACATGACCTAAAGAAATTTTAGGTACAGGTACTGGTACAGATTTTGGTAGATATTGCATAATTTAAGCTTAAAGGTGCACATCCCAGTTCTTCCGCAACCGGGGTCCCGACAGTAGTGTGCGACAAAAAAAGTGATGAAAGGGTTTTGATGGTCTAGCTTTAAGTTTACATTTCTCATTATTTACTGCGAAACAAGTTCAAATGACATTAAATGCTATTTACATGGCTGAAATGCGTAGGAAGTGGTGTGTTTTTGGTGCAAATTGTGTTTTGGTCTGCGCCTCATTTCCGGATATCCCTACGCCTTGAAGGTAAAGCTCCCTGACCTAGATTGACCTCTGAGGTGCTGTATAAGCGATGTTGCAATGCTGCGCGCCGTGGATGATTTAAAAATCTGAAGTAAGAATTTTCTATAATTTTGGCTCGATTACTCGCTATGTTTTGCTCTTTCTGTCAATATCAGTTTCGTTTGCCGGAGAATCATGTGTTTTAACCAATGAAAAAATCTGGATTTTGTGAGATTGCTAGACTTGAGGGTGTGCCACCTCCAATTGAAACTCCAAATAAACTGGGGTGTGCCCCCTTAAGTTTGTACTATTATGATGTAAATAATATGCCTCAAAATTAGGTTGTGACCCTTATTATTTCTTGGTGAGGCTGGGAACTTATTGATCACCCCTCCTAGTACATGTACCAAATTGTCATGCCAGTTTGCCTGAATTTCACCATGGAAACTCTTACAACTGTGTTCTGTATATTATCAGTGATAATTTTGATTCAAAATATTTTACATTTTGTATGGGATATACCAAATCCCAGTGCCACAGAAAATTATTTTGAACCAAAGTAAGTGTGTCAAAATTGGTCTTTCCATGTCACAATGGTTCCTCTTGTTGGAAATAAGAAAATCTGTGTTTTGACTATTATATAATAGTACACGAATTGTATTACAGAATGATAGAAAGAAAAGTACATTGTACATGCTACTGACAATTTAAGGATGACAAGAACTGCCAACATTTCGAATTCTGGAGTTCCATGCCATATAAGATTACAGTCAACTTGAAGCCGTGGCATATTACATGTAGTATGTAAGGTCATGCATGCACATGTGTATCTCGTACAAGTCATGTAATACTACTACGTGTAACTTGTCTGCTGTCTTGCTGCCTTCAGTAGATGCATGTACAATGTACTTAGTGTGTTCATACCCCCTTCACATTGCGCGGAAATCGATGGAACGATGAGTCTGTTAGCTGGAACTGACATTGTCAGCAGTTATATACATGTACATGCACTGCTGTGTTTTCCTCGATCAACGCATGATTTTTAGTGATCGTCAGCGATTTTTTGGAGTCGTCCAATGCTCACTGTAACCCAAAACGTGTTCCTAACATCAGCGACTAGTCGCCGGTGATCTTTGAGGTTGCATTATACTAAGATTTGAGGTGTCGGGCAAGTATAGACCGACTTATTGATCATCGGCCACAAATTGAAAGGCAAACACCCGTCGGTCGGGCGAAATTTTGATTGTTTGCAGATGTTAACTTTCTTTCAAATATTCTTTGAACCTGAGATGAAGATGGAAAAATGTCTTCATTTTGAGTTTAGATATATCTGACAGAGGGCTAATTTGTTGCTGTAACTGTTACAGTAACTGTTGTATTTTGTAATCCGCATGGTATGCACACTTCAGATATCCAGGTGACCTTATCAAGTTTTGAAATATGTTTGTCTAAAAGCATCCAGAGCTAATGTACATGTAATAGGAGATCTAGACTTACCTTTGAAGTCAGTTCTTTTTGTGTTGAAGTCGTTTTGTTAACGTCGGCGATTATGTAGTCTGGCTAAATAAATTCTTCCTGCGTCACAGACAGGCGCTAACTGCTGTACTTATATTTTGTACGTGCAGTGATTGTGCACCTTGACCACCTTGAACACCTGCCAGACTTTGACCAATATACATGTACATGTACATGTATGTGTACCTGTACAATGTTTGGTTGTGTTGACTAATGGTTGAAGATTAATTTCTGCTGTTCACACCCTGTTATTACCTTCGCCAAGAAGGTTTTCTTTTCAGTTATGGCATGCTGTTGTGTCTCTATATGTAGGTCAACAGCATATAACTCGAGAAGCTGAGTATGGATTTTCATGATATTTGGTATTTGAGTAGCGGTTGCGAAAAGTCGAGTTCGAAAATGGTTGGCGACTAGCATTTTTCGTCAGAGTGGGCAGAGTGTGTCCGTCCGTTTGTTTGTGGAATGCATAACTTGAGAAGCCTTGAATGGATCCTGATGATATTTGGTAGGTAGGTAGGGGTCAGGAAAATGAAGGTCAAGTTCGATAATGGGCCCCCTAGCGGCTTCCTAAGGTACTGCAGCAAAACTTCCATTTTGACATCTCGTGTTCTGAACATGCTGTGGTTGTGATTTTTGAGTATAATCTCCAAGCAGATCTTGCGGTGGTTTAAGACAGTAAAGTAAGCTGGGGAAGGAGTTTAGCCGGGAGAGGAGTTATATTCCACCGCGAAGATCTGCGGCAGAACGCAACCGCTCAAAGGCACTGGGAGGGGCAATCTTTTCAGAAACGTGTTTCTGCTCCTCCTAGTGCCCACTTATCTCCAACGTGAATATTGGCCGGGATTATCGTTTTACAACCTTTCCGAGCCAGTATCTGGGACAAACGCGGCGAGCCATGCCAGTTCACAGCGGGGGCTTCCCCCCGAGATCGCTGGAGCAGACCGCATCATAGCGCACGAAGACAACGTATCGACATATGAAATTATCAGTTGTACACAAATAACGATTTATTGTCATTACTTGACTATATTTCGCAATAAAAGCTGCTGTGTTTTAACACTTCCTGCGTCATTTTATCTTGTCTGCAACTTAGAATCTGTACCGATCATATACTCTTGGGTTCGGTTCAAGGACCCACGCTCGTCACTTTTGACGGACAGAGATCAGCGTGTAAAAATGTAGACAGATTCGAACTTAAAATTTTGGAAAGATATCCACATAATCAGCATTTGCAGCGAAGCTGATTTGAATTGATTTTAATGGCGATCGGCGACGATCTCAGACAAACACAGTCGCCGTGGATTTGATCGTGAAATGTTGGGGAAATCGACGTCAGCGTCTCCCTCCCCACTGCACTTGCGTCCTGTCGCATCGTGCTGATGTTTTGCTATTGACGTCAGTTATTGACAACAAAGAAGAAAAAAAAAAGCTCCCAATGTCACAGAAAACATAATGAACTCTTGCAGCTGACCCGTGACGGGATTCCTGGCCCCGCACACCCGGGGTAATTAGCACCTTCTTCCTAACGCAGTTTGATTGCCTGATAATAGCCTTTGAGCGGTTGCGTTCTGCTGCAGATCTTCGCGGTGGAATAAAACTTCTCTCCTGGCTAAACTCCTTCCCCAGCTTATGTTACTGTCTTAAACCACCGCAAGATCTGCTTGGAGATTAATTTTTTAGTGATAGATAGCCATTAGGACAGAGAGTAAGTGCTGTGAGTTTGGACCTCCTAGTGGCTTTTCTGGAACTGCAGGCACAGATTTCCTTTCAAACTTTGAACGAGAATAACTCGAGAACGTGTTGACGGATCGTCATGATTTTTGGTATGTAGATAGCCTAAGTGATGACTTACATAATGTAATACTTATTATGCAAATCAACAGCTAATTTGCATAATTAATTAGGAAAGTTTATAAATCCACTGCATTCCATGATAGGACTTTTAAACTTGTCACATATGTAACTGAGAAAGAGAGAAATGTCAATACATGTTAATTATGCAAATGACGACCTCAATGTCAATAGACACTTGGTCAAAGCCAGGCCTATCATCATTTACTATTTGGCCAGGCCAGAGTCTGGTAGATTAGTCACTACATGATTTTGACAAAGCACTATGAAAGTTGCGCTGGAAAGTATCACAACAGTGTACATAATCATTGTCATCTTCGCCAAGAAAGTTATGTTTGGTAGCGTTTGTGGGTTTGTGGGGAACGTTCATGCAGTCGTTTGCTATTGGGGTACATGTAGGTACTCTTTAGTAACACATGACTAAGACCTTATTATTAAGTCTTGAATAAAGGCATGATTATTTGGCGAAGGGATGTGTTCGTGGAACTCTAGTTTACTTTAATTTTTGTGTAGTCTGTTCTAAACCATTTAAATTGATGGAATGGCAGAAACACATAAATCAAGCTATCGTAATATAATATTACAAACAAGTTCTCCTCAGTTTGACACCTGACATCAGTTGGAATGGATAAAAGGGAATTTCCAACCGTTAAAAAGTATGTTCATGCTGTCATTTACTTTTTGGCTACGTACGGTACTCTTTAGTGCACTGTACAAAATGTACCTTGACCACCGGACGAACTTTGTACAATTTATACAATGATAAACACAATGTATACAAATTATTGTTTTGTGTTGACTGAGTCAATCTCGAAGATTAATTTCTTAATATGCAGCTGTTCTGTTCTCACGATATATAGCTACCCTGCAGATTGTCAGTGTCACTCAATTATCAATATCATACACATTAAGAAATAAACCTTCACAAAACAAAACAAATTACATGTATGGGTCTTCAAATGTTTGTTGAGTAGATATGCCGACCATAGAAAAACAACATAAACATCACTGTCGCTGTTTTCCCACTGGAGTGTGGCCGTGAAGTCTCCAAAAATTTATAACACTCTTGATATGATATAGACCGTCTATGAAAATGAAACTTAATTGAGAGATGTCAAAGATAATTCCCAGTAACTAGTATATATAAAGAGTTTTTTGATGTTAGCAATGTCATTTTTTTCGGAATGATTTTTTAGTCAAGCCGCCGCAATCAGTGCATTAAGCACATTTCCTGTGACAATAATGCTGAGCTGCATTGCGCTAGATACAGCTATCCTCACAGGAAACAAGAACAATGCCATACTATCATATATAAGTAACAGAATAAATCTAAATCTAAGTAACGCAATGCTCTTCAGTACAGAGGAGAAAAAAAATAACTAATTACTTCACTAGCCTACATGTAAATGTCAAATTACACATTGTACTGCCACATCACTCTCAATTTCAGAATTCAATCTTTTATTATATACTGTCAGCTTTACGCTGTTTGTACATGTGTGATGATAATAAAATGTTGTCAAGCAGGACAGGAACAATGGCTTGCCAGTGTTTGCTTGGTCGAGCTAAGAGCTTAGAAAGGATATGTTTACTTGACAAAAATTGGTATAATTATTTGATTAGATGATCAGATTGTGATCATTACAGCCAATTAAGTTGTCTACCCACTGGCAGAACTATGAGTCTATACACAAAATATCAAATTTCTTACAATTCGCTAGAGTCTGTCCATTCATTAAATGATACCTTCTACCAGGCATATGAGGAATGATCAATAAGTTCTCGGCCTCACCCAGAAATAATAAGCACAACTCAAATTTCGAGGAGTAGAATAAGCATAAATTTAATTATGAATTTGTACCAAAATTCAAATTATTGGGATCATTACTTTGCAGGCGACACCCATCAGTAACAGTATTATATTACGTAGGTACAAGACAAGGAAAAAAACATGGACAATTGAGCCACCTTTGGTGTGCGGGTCAACTTGCTCTGCTGAAAGTCAGACACCCACTCCTTTCTACTTGAAAATACGAAGGGAATCATTATGATAATCAAACATTTTTACAATCAGTCTTCGAAGAATTTACAGCATCCCGGGAATTCAACCCACACGTCTGATCACAGTTCACGCCTTGTTTTTCTCGCAAGTTGAACTTATAATTACCTACTGACTTTCAAGAAGACGTTGCCTGGAAATTATATGATTGCAATGATTTGAAATTTGGAGGATATTGATATATATATTTAAAAACGTCATACTACAAAGATCTGGCCGCAAAATTTGAGTTGTGCTTATCATTTCTGAGTGAGGCCTAGAACTTATTGATCTCCCCTCGTACTGTATGTTCCATACTTGCAAAACCCTGCACATGTTCGTAATGTTACAGTAACTATCAGTGTTCAGAAAATTGTTGGAGAGTGTGTACTACTATATAGTATAATTCTTAGTAAGTCTACTAAATATTTGAAGATTAGCGCAAATTATAGAAAAAGTACAGTAAGACGTAGTTCTCTTTCCAAACAACGTCCGTTATTCACAATTTTGTAATTCAAGACAACATAATTGTGCAATAATTGCATTTTAAGGCCCATTGCTTGAAGTACAAATAGAATTTACCTCTTTCAAGTTGAACCTGATTACAATAATCTATAAAAAAATCTATAAAAAAAAAGATGTTTAGATTTCTTAAAGTGTATTGTTTACTTTCAACCAAGCAACTTCAGTCGCCATGTCTTTGTAATTATACAGAGGAGGTATACCATGATCATTACTCATAGTCATAAGTTATTGTCCAATATTCTATAATTATATTATGCTATCAGACTGATTAAATCAGCTAACAAACATATTCAATATAACAAGTATTCTCTTCTAATCAGTTACATATCTTGAAGTTATTATGAAATTGTTAATCCATCAAAAATTACATTTGGCCAAACATTGCAAAACTACTTAGTATAATTCCATCTTGCTTAAAGTTTGTTCTATCTTTAAATTAGTTTTAAAAGATGGCTTATTTTTTCTGACTTCATCCTAATGCAGTACTTAACAACATTGCATGTGCACAATAGCAATGAAACAAGTGATTTAGAGTATAACTATTGGATTACCATGAGTATAAAGACTGGGGACCCTGTTTCACATGGCCTCCATGGCTGAAATGCCACATTGTTAATTGCATCATATTTGATAGAGTTGAAACACATATTTTATACAGTAAAAGCCAGTTAATTGCACAACAGATTACTGCACATTTCTGTTGATTGCACTGAATCCCAAAGTCCCAAACCGTTGCGGTCCAGCTGAATTATAACTTTGCATTATTGCACCGCCCGAATAATTGCATGAAAAACACTGGCAAATGGGGTGTGCAACTAAATGACTTGTACTGTATTACATTGTACAAAATTTCATGACATGTACTAGGTATTGTATTACCCAACGTCGTAGCCAAAGTGTCAAAAGTTTGTTAAAGCTAACTTTTGAGTTCCATTGATTTTTAGGCTCAGACTGTCACAGTCTGCCAGCTGTGTGTTATTTTTTTACTCTTGATTACCGTAAAAAAAATAGATAGACATAAAACGTCAACCCTTGTTTCTCTCTTCATGAAACCACGGAATAAAGTTGATGAAACACATTCAACTCCTCTCTCCCTACTCTCAGTTGATTGAACCTCCACACTCTCCAGAGTCTCAGATAAATTACAGTTCTTTTAGAAAGAGGCAATTTAACCTTAAAGTTTGTGTCAATTCAGTCCTTTCAGATATACTTCAGGATGGTTCACCACATAATGGCAACAAAGCTGGAGTCATGACCATTTTCAGGGCCTGATTTTTTAATTTTCATTGCTAGCTAGTCTCTGTCGGGGCTATTGTTCTTATAATAAGTTTTATGGTCCCAAATGTGTTTTGTTAATGATGATTGTTTAATTTGTCAGCATCTGGGGTGATACAATGATACTCGGCTGCTTTCATGTTATCGATGATGCTGTTTGTGCATGTTTGTAAGAATGAGTCCAGTTGAAATTGAATTGTGTCAAAGCAACCTAAACTGGTAAAGGAAGTGATACAATTGTATGACGAGGTTCATGTTGCACGTCAGACTTTACAAACTTACTGATTGTCATATGACGTGTAGCTTTCCCTCGGTCCAGAAAACTCAGAGCTGGGCCATGCGGAATGATCACTGCTGTCTGCTATCTGGTCTTGACTGGTAAGGGATTGAATTGTGGGGTCATTGTTGGATTGAAGTTGTTCACAAATTTCCTTCGGAGTTGTTTCTTTCAAAGGTGTGTCATCCCTGACTTCAGATCTAGTGTTAGTACATGTAGTATTGTCAGGGGAAGCTGGAGGACACCTACATGTACATGTACATGTAGGTACCTCCTTGCACCAGAAAAATCTGATGCAAAATAAGATAACAGCTAATAGTAGTAGACCAAAAAGGCTCCAACCAGCTATTTCAGAATTAGATACAGACTGGGATTGTTGGATAGGAGGTAGGGATGAAGGGCCAACTGACAGAAGTGCATATGTGGAACCAGCACTACTTTTCGCAATACAGATGTACAGACCAGCATCTGCTGTGGTAACATCTCTTATAGTGATGGTACCATCAACCCCCATAGTCACCCTCCCACCTG
This sequence comes from Branchiostoma floridae, assembly GCF_000003815.2. Classification (NCBI taxonomy): domain Eukaryota; kingdom Metazoa; phylum Chordata; class Leptocardii; order Amphioxiformes; family Branchiostomatidae; genus Branchiostoma; species Branchiostoma floridae. The sequence goes on along the minus strand of NC_049988.1, from coordinate 3,726,588 downwards.
ATTCAAAAGTGACATTCTGCCCTGACGGGAGATAGACAATGATATCTGGTGTGGGGATTCCTGAAACTTCACACACCAAATGGAGTGTCTCCACCTGTACATGTACCAATTGGACATCATCACTTCTCTCAAATCTCACAATTGTTGGGTCTTCACAGATCAGATCTTCAGGACTGATATTTTTAAGCTTTTTTCCAATAAAACTGCTAGGCTCCTGACATGTGATCTGGTTTTCAAATGAACGTGACCCAGTCATCACTTGCCTGAAGGGAACCATCCTACAGTCACAGTGCCAGGGGTTGTTTTCAATGTTCACAGTTGAGATAGATGCCAGCTTGTCATAAGCTGACAGGGGAAGGACTTGCATTTGGTTGTTTTGAAGGTCAAGAGCAGAGATTGATGGAATCTTTGACAGAGCTCCAATAGGAAAAGATGTGATTTTGTTCTCTGACAAGGAAAAGAAGGAGAGATTTGACATGCCTGTGAAACTGTTGAGGAAAATGTCTGAGATGAGATTGTTATCTAGCCTAAGGTCACGAAGGTCAGACAGTCCAGTGAATAGATGTTCAGGAAGCTTGGTAAGGTGGTTGTTGTAGAGATAGAGTGTGTTCAGTTGGGTCAGTTCTTTGAAAGCTGTTGTGGAAAGAGTTGAAATTCTGTTTGAGTGGAGATGTAGAGTGACCAGTTTAGGTTGCCTTGAGAATGCATCGTCAGGAATACCTGTGATACTGTTGTTGTTCAGGTACAGATGGGTGAGGACTGGAAACTGATATTGTACAGTTTGGATGCTGACGAAGAGATTGTTCTGTAGTTGCAGCTCTTGTAAGTTACCGAGGCCTTTAAACGAACCACGGTCAATTGTTTCAAGCTTGTTGCCATCCAGCCGTAGGACCTGGAGTTGTGGCAAGTTTGAGAATGCAAGAGTCTCAATATTACGTATTTGGTTTGAGTACAGGAACAATTCTTGGAGCTTGGGCAAGTTGACAAAAGCACTTTGAGGGATAGAGCTGATCTCATTGTTGTAAAGATGCAGCTCTACAAGCTGCTGTTGATTAGCAAAAGTGTTAGAGACAATAACCTTCATGTGACTATCATTGACATACAAGTTCTGGAGATGATCCAGGCGATTAAGGACAAGTTGTGGGATGGATTCCAGGTTATTTCCATATAAGTACAAGTGTTTCAGTTGTTGAGCCGGAGTGAAAGTTTCTTCCTCAATACTACTGATATCATTACTGTTTAGGTCAAGGTGCTCCAAGTTGCTAAGTCCTACAAACATGTCAGCTGTTAGGCTGGTCAACTCATTGTGGTCAAGGGCTAAGTCAATCAGGCTAGACTGATGTTGAAATGCCTGATGATCTATTGTTGAGATACGGTTATTTTGTAAAGATAAGATCCTTAAGCTCCTGTACCTTGAAAAGTCTGACTGACGTAAAGTGCTAATTAGATTTTGTCTCAAGTACAAGTTAGTGATGGATGAATATAAGTTCTTGGGGACATTGGTGAGCTGCATGTCATCACAGGTGCAGGATGTGGTAGATGAACAGCTGCTAGTGCTACAGCTTGCTTCTGGCATGTGGAGCTCCTTCAGGATGATGATGAGGAAGATCCACATGTGTTGTTTATGTAGCTTTCTTGCCATGTTGTTTGTCTTAAAAGATTAATAAAATTAATACTATAAATAGAGGACAATGAAAGAGGCTGAAAGTTGTCCAGAAAAATGAGACAATTAGCAGTATCATCATCGATGAAAAGACCTTATTTTTTTTATTGTATATTGTACATCTGGGATAACTCAACTTTCTGTTTTCTTCATGGACCACTTATAAGACATTGATTGAATGCTCATTATTCATACAGAGCTAACTCATGCAAAGGAAAGTCAAATTGACACAACTCAGTTTTTTTGCTGCGATTGCTGCACTGAGCCCAGTGAATTAAAAAAAAACAACTTTTTTTTAGCCAAACTTGCCTCTTTGGTATCCTTTCTTCAAGTTGAGCTCCTGGTTCCACTGCCTTAGATCTAAATGGTTCTAGGACTGCTGCACTGCACGTAGTGACAGATAAAACACATGATTGTACATTATGTCATGAAGTTGTGATCTTTAAAAGTTTGAATTTTTATACAGTTGATATAACTGTTACAGGAAGTGTATAGTTTAGTACATCCTCTCATTCCTTAAAAATACTTACTAGTACCTTAAGTAGAACATGACTCATAATTCTGCTGGGTGTACAAAGTTTAGTACAGTGTTTAAAAAAACAAGAGTCTACATTTTGCATCACACGCACTAAAAGAACTTGATAAATGCCATTTTTAAAAAGTGGCTTGATGTGGCAGTCGAAGGAAACATTTTGTATGTGGCAAAATTTTGATGATTTACATTAACCTGGCTGGTGTCTATAAGAAATGTACCTTTATTATAAAACTCAGTCAGAATGTCTTGAAGTCATCTGCAGTAAAGTTATTTAAAATTTTTGGATTGCGGACTCTGGTGAATTGGTGGCAAGATAGTTTTGTACCTTGACCACCCTATGAACTTTTTGTACCTTGACCACACAATCAATGCAATGTGCAAAATTATGGTTTTGTTGACCAATTCCTTCTTGAATATCAATTAATCTTTAGCTTTGTTTGCTGTCTTTCAGTATAATGTTGTCCATTTTTCTTTAAATCTTTTCAGGCCTGTCTGAGCAACAAACAGGAAAGTTTAACTCAATCTTTATTTCAGCATTTTTTCTAATAATTCCTTTAATTACACTAGCTGTCATTACCTGGCAGTTTAAAAAGTGGTAATACCTCTTTGATGGAGAAATGGAATTCATTAACAATTGACTATTCATGACCTTTCAGCAAAGTTTCAGTTGAAATACAATGTCATGTAATACAGTTTTACAATGTCATGTAATACAGTGTTACAATGTCATGTAATATAGTGTTTTATGTGGAATTATTGTGACACTTTTTTTGAAAATACATTTTAGTGACGTGCCCTAGGGCATGCCAGTAATCTTCCTGGATTGTGCAAATGGTTCCTGAATTTCTTCTATAAGCTGCAACTTGACAATGTCTATGATGAAGATACTTGCTCCCTTGACAGGATGTTAATGAGGAGGACTGGCATTGTACATGTATGTGTACATGGTGTTTTGACATCAAAGTCACAGTCACCCAAAATGAAATTTAGCACTAAGTCTTCTAGTACTTGGAGAAAAAGTAAGAGTCCCGCCCTCCATTTTATTGATTATTAACAAAATAACATTACTGTATGTGACCTGAATGAGTAATGTTTGCTAAGAGGGTAGAACGCTGAGGGGGTGGAATGCTGAGAGCCTGAGAAAACCCTAGCTTGACCCCACCTTATGACCTGTTGCCATTTAATATATACACATGTATGTATGTCATAACTTTTCTTGACTATGAAGCAATCATTATGGAAACATATATACAAACACAATATATTAGATAGCATTATACATTATGATAACAAGAAAACCTGGTAAATATTATAGGAAACGATTAAACTGGTACTCACAACGAAAAAGGCTTGTGATGAGAAGCTTTCATCTGGCATCAGCCATCATGGTTTCTTCGATTTGGCTCTGAAGGGTCACGTGACCTGAGGCTTGGAGGTCACTCTCTCTAAGGTCACGTGACTAGACAAGTGTCTTGTAGATGGGGGGAGTTGGTGGAGGCCCTGGTCACGGTTCAGAGAATGTAATCTCATAAATGAATTGATAAAAGTTTTCATACAAGATTTCCACGACCCCATACCTTCGCCAAATGGTTCGAGTTTTTTTTTAGTGAAGTATTTATAACTTTTTTCATTTAATTATGTAAATAACGTCCTGATTATGCATCATTTGTCTCGGTTTATCATCCTCTCTATCCAAGAGGCACAGGTCTTATCGTAACAAAGCCCATTTTAGTGTTTCCTGACTGATTATGTAAATATGAAACTAATTTACATGATTGATGTCAGGAACATTCAGAAGGTTGAGTTATTATTAAGTCTTTCCCCAAAAGACTTATTGTTTTAGTCAACATTCTCTCTCTGAAAAAAACAACAACTGGGTGCTGTAACATGCTCTGCACGTTTCCAGCTTTTGGATTGGCCAAAAGTATGCCTTTCTCTGGGACACGTCACAGGTTAACCAGCAAAATGCTTGCTCAAACCGGTATCCAATGAAAACGCAGATGACAAACCGCCCTGTGCAACCTAACGGAAATCCAGTGTCACCAATTCAATTTGTTGCTTCTCGGATTTCCCGACCCATTTCACGACCAGGGCCTGAACCTGAAAGTCTGGACTTGAGTCTGGACCTGAATTTGATCATGAATTTCAGCTTAGGTACACAGTACTACTATAGGGGGTACCTAATGGTATAATAACAAAATGGTTCCTTTTGTATGTGAGTGGCTTGACAAAAGCCACGGGAAAGACTTGCTGCATTTTCGCGAAAATGTTGCCTTAATTTCTAGTTAACAGTAACAGTTGCTTTCTCCTCTTACATATAGGAAACCATTGACTGGGGCTGTATATTCAATGACCACTTAGTGACCTTTAATGTTCCTTTAAGGCCTCAATCAAGAGGAAATGTACCTGTCCAATGTTATTTATTCTATGTTGAGGGCATTAAAGGGATACAGCACTAAACTCCAGAAGCGGGTCCTGGAGTGTTATTTTCCAATATCACAAACACAATCAGCTGACTTTTCCAGGATTCCACTTGTGGTGAAACATTGTGTTTATAAAACAATACGACACTGACTAAACCCATGTCTTAATTCACGGAGGCCAATAAAACTCCAGGTCTGCTCTCTAATTGTGTACCATGCATACATGTACATGTAATATTCAACTGTACAATGTCAAAGTCAGTCAATTTTGCACATTTATAGTATAATCATATAGACACAAGAAGTCATAGAAAATTTACATGTAACCATCTAACGCTAATTCACCTTTATCCGTTGGGTAACCTAGTATATCCATTGCTTTTAAAAACAGAATATTTTGGGATATTACGTTGACAGGCGTTAATTTCAAATTCATATTTGCAATATTTTCAGGATATTGTAGGTTAAAACTACCACCCATCAATTTGGCGTGCCTAAATACCAGTGTTTTAAAAAGCAACGGATATAGGTTACCCAATGGGTAAAGGTGGACTAGCATCAGTGAAGACCGCGTGGCACAGTGGTATTGTGTTTGCCTCGTGACCGAGAGGTTGCGGGATCGAATCCGCCTGCAGTGCTGCCGATCTTGTGCCCTTGGGAAAGGCACTTTACACGACTTTCCTCACTTTACTCAAGTGAAAATGAGTCGTCCCTCGGATAGGACGTTAAATGGAGGTCCCGTGTCTGGGGAGAGCCATACCCCGGGCACGTTAAAGAACCCGCCACATGTGCGATGTTGCGGTGTGAGCGGTTCAAAACCTACAGTACCTTGGCCGCACCTGAGGCAATTACTGTCGTATTGAGGTCACCTGAGTGGCGCCGAATGGCAGCTCGCTCCAGACACTTGCGACAGTCGTATTGAGGAGGGCCCCAATGCCCTTTTGCGTAGAGCGTAATCGGCCGTTTTAATTTTACGTAGAGCGTAGACGGATCGCTTAATTCAACGTAGAGCGTAATCGGTGCATTTTGCGTAGAGCGTAATTGACTCTTTTAATTCTCCGTAATGCGTTGTAGCTCCCCGGAATTTACCGTAAAACGTAATGGATGAATTGTGCGTATAGCGTAATCAAACCTGCCCTAACAATTGCCCTTAGTCCCGTCAAAATGCAGGAAATTGCGTTTCAGAGGGTCGAGATTTCAAAATTTCCGTGGACCTCCTTTGCGACGCCCCGCACAATCTGCGCTCAAAAACTCAAACTGTAATTTTGATAGAAATGGCATTAAAGATTCGTCATGAAGGTTAGACATCCAGGTAATAAGATACGTCAAAACAGTTACTCCAGCAAAATCATATCCAGTTACTTAATTGAGTAAATTTACAGGCAGAATGTGGCCCCCAAATGCAGGAAATAATGTTTTAGACGGTCAAGATTTCAAAATTTTCTCCAGACCTCCCTAACTCACCATGTTGTTGTGAGCGCCTCGGTCTGGCAGCAAACTTTGCCCGTCAAAACGCGGGAAATGGCGTTTTAGAGGATCAAGATTTCAAATTTTCCCGGGGAGCATGCCCCCGGACCCCTCTTGGATGGTCGCGCCTTAGGCGCTCAAGATGATAAAAATTCGGTCAGCAATATAGTTTTTGCGCCCCCGAGTTAGAAATTTGCTGCCGCCGCCTCTGCCGCCGGTTACCATGAGTACTTTTAACTCAACTTTTGTACCATCTTTGACACAAACGCTCAGTCGCTCGGTGATGAGTTCTGCATAATGTGTGGGGAAGCTTTCGAATTTAGCGTAGAGCGTAGAGAGGCTTCCTGAATTCAGCGTAATACGTAGCCGGCCATCAGAATTTTACGTAGAGCGTTGTCGGGACCCCCCCATTGGGGCCCTCATTGAGGTCACCTGAGTGGTGCCGAATGGCAGCTCGCTCCAGACCCTTGCGATCATGTTAGCCCCGCCTATTGTAAGCTCCTCGCAATTCAGCCCCTGGCTGCAAAGAGTGAGTAGTCGGCCCACCCAATTTATTTATTAATTATTTATCAATATAATACATGTATCAGGCTCAAAATGATTTTTTTTCCATGCCTGCACTGGTGCAGGTAACATTGCAAATTACTACACCAGACAAAGTTTACCTACACCACTCTGAACTTGGGAAGTATGGATCATACTAAAATTGTTCAGGAATCATTGCTATTTTTTCTCTTATTCTTGATATAGGTGGTAACAGTCAATGCAGCTGATAACAATCCACATACACCCTCATCACAGGACATTTATGTATAAAACCCTTTACATGGACTAGTGCAGCTCCAATTTTACCTGTATCTATAATAGTATTTTAAGCCCAGTGTGTATGCAATGTTCAGGAAGTAAGTTCCTCAAAATGAAAAACAAAGAGGGAAGTTGTGTCTTTTCTTTGCCACAAGGCACAACAGCTCTTCCTATATATTAAGGAGAAAGGGGAAGCCTACAAAATAGTTTCACCTGGTAGACACGGAAGAAGAATAGGTTCTTGCCATTTTTCTAAGGACAAAAGGAGCTATCAGTATTTCAAGTTTCAAGTTCTTTGTATGGTAAGTTACAAGGTACACAAGTCTTGACATACATGATACAATGTAACTGTTGTTACATCAACTCACATACATGTAAATTGTAATTCTGCTGGGTCAGTAAGACTGCCACATTTAGAAATAAGTGAATTTAAAGGATTCTAACTGAGTATATACACACGTTAAATATCCAGGTGTTCTATCTCGATAAAACTGTTTTAATGTGGCAGTTTTAGGGTACCTGGCAGAATTGTGAGGGTTCATGTTTCCTGTCTACTGCCTTTAACCAAGGAGGTTAAAAAGAGGTCCTCTTTTCAACCTCCTTGGTTTAACAGAATATTCTGTATATAAAAACTTACCTTTGAAGTCAACTCCTAATAAGTTGTCTTGAAGCCACAGTTTGCAGTGAAGTTGTTTTCTTAAGCCGATTATGTGCTCTGGCTACTACTTCCTGCGTCAGACAGGTGAAACTGTACAATGTTACATTATGTACCTTGACCACTCTTGATAAAATCTGTACAATATGCCCTATGAACTGTTGTAACAATGGTTGCTTGTGTCGGCTAAATGGTTGAAGATTAATGTCTTTTAAATTAGTTCCTGTTATCATCTACTTTCATTTTTTTGTGTAACAGACAATTTGTTACAAGAAAAATAAGCAGACTGACAAAAATAAGCAAACTAAGCTTTTTTTAATAATTTAATCTTATTAATTTGTAGTTTCGTTTTCTGCATGTACATAACATTCTGACTTGTTCATGTAACATCTATTACCATAATCAATACCACCACTAATCGTAATACCGCCAAATAAATAAGCAATGAATACGAGCGATCGCTGTTGTTGTTTATATCCTGGGTATTCGGCGGTTGGTGCCTACCAGGACGTCAGCAGATTGGATTGAAAATTGACATTTGAATTAGCAAATCAATTTACCAGTTGATATGTAAATTAATTGTTTGCCAAACACCTGCTTTTTGCCTACCACTGCGTCACCGTGACATCATCGCGATTGCTCGTATTTAAGAAGATCTACTTAAAAGACCTTTAAAAAAAAAGAATCTAAATCTCAGATAATATTTGAGGCATTCGTGAAAGTTGTAGCAAGATTTTCTGGAGGGAAACATAATACATGTGTACCTTGTGTCTTAGGTACTACCATGTAAAATGCTTGCCCAACAAGAGTTCAGAGACCTCATATCTCCATGAAATATTTTGATTAATAATAATATGCAAATGACTTCCATATCTACATAATCTATGGTTCATTATATGCATCATAACTACACCTGTCAGGTCAACATGCATGTTGAAAGTTTGATCATTTTACATTTTGTACTTGTTATAAGAATTATGGCACTATTGCATTAATTATGCAAATGAAGTACTTATTTGCATAATTGGTATCTTTGTATCTTTAAATGTTCCACCTGCCATAAACTATGCATAATTATGATAACCATTGAAACCTTATGCATAAAATGTATAACCCTGTAACCTTATGCATAACCATGCATAATTATGTACAGTTATAACAATTTAGACTAATCCCCAGGGGATCCTTATTGGCTGCTACATTAGCATCTGGTCGTCCTTGGTTGGGGGACTCCCATCCAAGAACTGTCCGGACCGCGCGTTGCTTAACTTTTGAGATCCAGGGATCGAGTGTATCTAATGCGCCACGCAGCCGTAGCTAATGATATTCTCTATTTTTCATGTAGATAGTTACTTAGACTAGTAAGTTTATTTTACGTTAAAGTGCACTGAACTATCTCTTTTTATTTCCTGATCTCTCCCCAGCTGGCTCTGGGCTCTGCCCTACTGAACATACAGATCCCCCTGATGCTGGGTTCTGTGGTGAACGTGGTGTCAGAGTGTATGGCAGACCAGCAGCAGAACTATCTACAGATGATCGTACCACCTGCCTCCAGGCTCATGGCTGTCTATGCTCTACAGGTCAGTAAAGTATTTTCTGTACATGCTGTAGTGTCCATAGCCCTGTATGATCCCTGTTTCTGATCCTCCTAGTTGTGCCGGTGTCGATGCATATCGATACTGGTGCCGGTGTCAATTCATTCTGACCAATCAGAAGGAGTGATACACACCGGCCTAGACAGAATCTACATGTATGTGTTACGGCGTCATACCCAACATGGAACAGGGCCTTTTGATTGGTCCACAGCGCCTGGCTATATGATAATAAAGGGTTAATGCCACGCCTTATCCTCGGTGTATACGGTAAGATAATCCCTGGTCAGGTGCGATAACCACCAAATAAACGCGTGCGCGGTCATAAAAAATTCGAACAACTGCGGTTGCGCGCTTGCGATTCTTTTGTTCGAATTGACGAATAAGCTGTTGACACGATATGCATATGTCCCCTCTGTAATGGTGCGGTCCAAAAAGTGTGCGGTTATTAGAATAACCTCACACTTCTGACGTTACAGCCTAATAACCCATAGGAAATGGGGGCCGCTAATTGGCGAACTTCATCTGGATATATATTTACTATTATTAATAGCCTTTTATATGTTACTTGATTCAGGATACCGATATGCTGAGTATTCAATGTTTTCCAGGGAGTCCTGTCCTTTGGTTACATCTGGCTGCTGGCTGCTGTAGGAGAGCGCATGGCAGCACGCATGAGGGTCGCTCTGTTTGAGAACCTGGTACAACAGGACATGGCGTTCTTCGACAGTCACATGACAGGCCAGCTCGTAGACAGGTGGGAGTTATCATTGGATGGATTACAGTTGGAAGCAGTTACAAATTAACCAGTTACACTACCAAAAATGATTTTTTTCTAATTTTGCTTACCCCCTGGACAATTCTTGTATAAAAATAAAGACAATATTCTTGCAGGAAGAAAATGTAGAATAAAATTCAAGCAAAACGAGAAACTACAATTTTCTAGACAGTTAAGCAAAATCTTCTTATTTTTTCTTATAATGCAAGAAAAAAATTCTAGAAATTCTTGTTTTTTTCTTACCAGATTCAACTCTTAAGAAATACAAGAATTTTTTTCTTCCTGGAAGATAAATTTTCTGTGACGAAGCAAAACGAGATAAACAAGAAAAAGCATTTTTGGAAATACAAGAAAACAAATCTCATTTCTTCTCGAAAACTTAACTAGCAAAAATTTGCTTGCCCCATGGAATATAAAGTTTAACTTAGTTTTTTTTTTTGGGGGGGGGGGGTATTAGAAAGATGCCACTGAAGACCGGAAAATATTATGTCTTCAGTTTGTAGTACATGTGTTTTGTATTACGAACTAACAAATCATAATGATGATAGTCTGTTGTCTAGTAGCACCAATACATTGTGCCCTGAAGGTGGGCAACTTGTAAAGGTCATTCGGACCTGTTTTGCCCTCCCCATCATTTTGTGATGAATTCAAATAAACAAATTAACTTCAAAATTTAATTATTATTTTCAGGTTAACCTCAGATGTACAAGACTTCAAGAGCTCCTTCAAGCTGTGTATTTCTCAGGGACTGCGTAGTGTTACTCAGGTATGCACATTTTGAATAAGTGTTTGTCTTTATTACAGTGCGTGTTAAATGTACCGGTATTTTATGACTATCATCTGGTGTCTAAATTCAAGTACTCATTGAGAACTTTAACAAGATTTTACAAAATTTAATGGTGTACAGAACACAAAGCTACATAATGAAATATCTGATAAATGAACAAGATTCTTATATTCACAAAATCAATGTGTACTTTACAAAAGACACAATGATATCGATACAGTATGTTCTCCAAATTTCTAGATTTCTTATTCTACTACAAACTGTAATAGCTACAATGTATAATTACTATCTGCTACAACTACATTTGTATGACTACTAAGTAGTAACCAGTCTACTACTGACCACATTTTGTACACTACTTAGTACTACTCCTACCATAAACATGTACTACAACTTCTGCTGCTACAGTTACTGTTCTAATATAAAAAATTATGTATACTACACAACTACAGTAACTACTATGAGGTATAATCATTATTATGTTAATCTAATGTACTGATGATGCTATTGTTTACCAGGTTACAGGGTGTTTTGTGTCCCTGTACATGTACCTGATCTCACCTAAGCTGACAGGTCTCCTGTACTGATGATGCTATTGTTTACCAGGTTACAGGGTGTTTTGTGTCCCTGTACCTGATCTCACCTAAGCTGACAGGTCTCCTGTACTGATGATGCTATTGTTTACTAGGTTACAGGTTGTTTTGTATCCCTATACCTGATCTCACCTAAGCTGACAGGTCTCCTGTACTGATGATGCTACATGTATTTCCCCAGGTTACAGGTTGTTTTGTATCCCTGTACCTGATCTCACCTAAGCTGACTCCTGTACTGATGATACTACATGTATGTCCTCCCAGGTTACAGGATGTTTTGTATCCCTGTACCTGATCTCACCTAAGCTGACAGGTCTCCTGTACTGATGATACTACATGTATGTCCCCCAGGTTACAGGATGTTTTGTATCCCTGTACCTGATCTCACCTAAGCTGACTCCTGTACTGATGATGCTACATGTATGTCCTCCCAGGTTACAGGGTGTTTTGTATCCCTGTACCTGATCTCACCTAAGCTGACAGGTCTCCTGTACTGATGATACTACATGTATGTCCCCCAGGTTACAGGATGTTTTGTATCCCTGTACCTGATCTCACCTAAGCTGACTCCTGTACTGATGATGCTACATGTATGTCCTCCCAGGTTACAGGGTGTTTTGTATCCCTGTACCTGATCTCACCTAAGCTGACAGGTCTCCTGTACTGATGATACTACATGTATGTCCCCCAGGTTACAGGATGTTTTGTATCCCTGTACCTGATCTCACCTAAGCTGACTCCTGTACTGATGATGCTACATGTATGTCCTCCCAGGTTACAGGTTGTTTTGTATCCCTGTACCTGATCTCACCTAAGCTGACAGGTCTCCTGTACTGATGATACTACATGTATTTCCCCAGGTTACAGGGTGTTTTGTATCCCTGTACCTGATCTCACCTAAGCTGACAGGTCTCCTGTACTGATGATGCTACATGTATGTCCTCCCAGGTTACAGGATGTTTTGTATCCCTGTACCTGATCTCACCTAAGCTGACAGGTCTCCTGTACTGATGATGCTACATGTATTTCCCCAGGTTACAGGATGTTTTGTATCCCTGTACCTGATCTCACCTAAGCTGACTCCTGTACTGATGATGCTACATGTATGTCCTCCCAGGTTACAGGGTGTTTTGTATCCCTGTACCTGATCTCACCTAAGCTGACAGGTCTCCTGTACTGATGATGCTACATGTATTTCCCCAGGTTACAGGATGTTTTGTATCCCTGTACCTGATCTCACCTAAGCTGACAGGTCTCCTGTACTGATGATGCTACATGTATGTCCCCCCAGGTTACAGGATGTTTTGTATCCCTGTACCTGATCTCACCTAAGCTGACAGGTCTCCTGTACTGATGATGCTACATGTATGTCCTCCCAGGTTACAGGGTGTTTTGTATCCCTGTACCTGATCTCACCTAAGCTGACCGGTCTCCTGTACTGATGATGCTACATGTATTTCCCCAGGTTACAGGTTGTTTTGTATCCCTGTACCTGATCTCACCTAAGCTGACCGGTCTCCTGTACTGATGATACTACATGTATTTCCCCAGGTTACAGGATGTTTTCTATCCCTGTACCTGATCTCACCTAAGCTGACCGGTCTCCTGTACTGATGATACTACATGTATTTCCCCAGGTTACAGGATGTTTTGTATCCCTGTACCTGATCTCACCTAAGCTGACAGGTCTCCTGTACTGATGATGCTACATGTATTTCCCCAGGTTACAGGTTGTTTTGCTTCCCTGTACCTGATCTCACCTAAGCTGACCGGTCTCCTGTACTGATGATACTACATGTATGTTCCCCCAGGTTACAGGATGTTTTGCTTCCCTGTACCTGATCTCACCTAAGCTGACAGGTCTCCTGTACTGATGATACTACATGTATGTCCCCCCAGGTTACAGGATGTTTTGTATCCCTGTACCTGATCTCACCTAAGCTGACTCCTGTACTGATGATACTACATGTATTTCCCCAGGTTACAGGATGTTTTGTATCCCTGTACCTGATCTCACCTAAGCTGACTCCTGTACTGATGATACTACATGTATGTCCCCCCAGGTTACAGGATGTTTTGTATCCCTGTACCTGATCTCACCTAAGCTGACCGGTCTCCTGTACTGATGATACTACATGTATTTCCCCAGGTTACAGGGTGTTTTGTATCCCTGTACCTGATCTCACCTAAGCTGACTCCTGTACTGATGATGCTACATGTATGTCCCCAGGTTACAGGGTGTTTTGTATCCCTGTACCTGATCTCACCTAAGCTGACAGGTCTCCTGTACTGATGATACTACATGTATTTCCCCAGGTTACAGGATGTTTTGTATCCCTGTACCTGATCTCACCTAAGCTGACTCCTGTACTGATGATACTACATGTATGTCCCCCCAGGTTACAGGATGTTTTGTATCCCTGTACCTGATCTCACCTAAGCTGACCGGTCTCCTGTACTGATGATACTACATGTATTTCCCCAGGTTACAGGGTGTTTTGTATCCCTGTACCTGATCTCACCTAAGCTGACTCCTGTACTGATGATGCTACATGTATGTCCCCAGGTTACAGGGTGTTTTGTATCCCTGTACCTGATCTCACCTAAGCTGACTCCTGTACTGATGATGCTACATGTATTTCCCCAGGTTACAGGGTGTTTTGTATCCCTGTACCTGATCTCACCTAAGCTGACAGGTCTCCTGTACTGATGATGCTACATGTATGTCCTCCCAGGTTACAGGTTGTTTTGTATCCCTGTACCTGATCTCACCTAAGCTGACTCCTGTACTGATGATGCTACATGTATGTCCCCAGGTTACAGGGTGTTTTGTATCCCTGTACCTGATCTCACCTAAGCTGACAGGTCTCCTGTACTGATGATGCTACATGTATTTCCCCAGGTTACAGGATGTTTTGTATCCCTGTACCTGATCTCACCTAAGCTGACAGGTCTCCTGTACTGATGATGCTACATGTATGTCCTCCCAGGTTACAGGGTGTTTTGTATCCCTGTACCTGATCTCACCTAAGCTGACCGGTCTCCTGTACTGATGATGCTACATGTATGTCCCCCCAGGTTACAGGATGTTTTGTATCCCTGTACCTGATCTCACCTAAGCTGACCGGTCTCCTGTACTGATGATACTACATGTATGTCCTCCCAGGTTACAGGGTGTTTTGTATCCCTGTACCTGATCTCACCTAAGCTGACAGGTCTCCTGTACTGATGATGCTACATGTATGTCCTCCCAGGTTACAGGTTGTTTTGTATCCCTGTACCTGATCTCACCTAAGCTGACAGGTCTCCTGTACTGATGATACTACATGTATTTCCCCAGGTTACAGGATGTTTTGTATCCCTGTACCTGATCTCACCTAAGCTGACAGGTCTCCTGTACTGATGATGCTACATGTATGTCCTCCCAGGTTACAGGTTGTTTTGTATCCCTGTACCTGATCTCACCTAAGCTGACAGGTCTCCTGGTGCTGGTCATGCCCACTGTGGTGGCGGGGGGAGGCATGATCGGATCAGGACTCAGGACCCTGTCACGGGCGGCACAGGAACAGGTGAGGGGAACATCAAATATACAATCTCAGTTGATCATTCATAAGATTGCAAAATTTCTAAATATCTTCTGCCTGAAAATCTACCAAATTGAATGTCAGTGATATTATTTTGTAGTCACTCTATCATATCTTTCTGCCAAAAATACACCCCAGGCCAGACAATGCCAAATTTCAAAATCACCCAAAAAATCCAGCAAAACTAATGGCAAAGTATGGGGTTTAGGGGACTATCTGATTTGTACAGTCATGTATTAGTTGTTGGTAGACGTTCTGTTCAGCACCAAGGACAGACTTATACATGGTGCTAGCTGTACTACAGTAACTGTTTATAGTGAATGTTCCTCTTTCTGTATTCTCCAAATTGCTAATTGATGTAAATATTTGTGCTACAATTTAAAAAAATTGATCTTTTACCTGAAAATCTACCATACAACAGTTACATAGGACCGTCTGCAATGTACAATGTGCTATACTCATCTTGCAATCCATTTTCCTGTAGCATGGGTGGTAATAGCATATCATTAGAAAAACATAATTATTTATTATTGGTATCATTTAGCAATTTTTGTTCTACATTTTCGTGTTTATGATGACGGCATTTATGCCATTCAATGTTCTTTAGAGGCTTGCCAGTTGTGAAGAATGACTAGTCTACAGTGCTCTTTGTTACTAGTAGCTCTGTTTCATTGCAGGTTGCTAAGGGTACAGCTGTTGCTAATGAGGCACTGGGAAACATCCGAACAGTCCGGGCATTTGCAATGGAGGAAAAAGAGTCCAGGTGAAATGAAGCTTTACTGAGTCTGACTGAGCTTTAGGTCATCATGTTGATGACCATATTTGCGAACCTTCTGCTCCATATCACAAGAAGTGGTAGGAAAACTAAGCTGGGTTTAATTTTAAGAGATGCATTTTTTTCTTTCCTACAACTCTTATTAGTAACTCAAGGACCTATAGAATTGGCAGCTACTTAATACATATTATGCCAAATACAAATTGCTAGCAAATTGGGCCCAATCTGACATCTTATATTATGTGTACTGTACACATAATATTCAAGAGTATAGCACTGATATGGTAATAATAATTCAACCTTTTATTTTATCAAATACAAGTTGCTAGCAAATTGCACCCAATCTAACATATAATAATGTTGCACTACCTGATCCCCAGACTTTATGCAGATGAGGTGAACAAGGCTGGCAGGCTGAACGAGATGTTAGGTCTCGGCATCGGCGTATTCCAGGGCGCCGCCAACTTCGTGCTGAACGGTATCGTGTTGGGCGTGCTGTTCTCCGGAGGACTGATGCTCTCCACCAATGACATGTCGGCGGGAGACCTGATGTCGTTCCTCGCCGCAGCACAGATGATCCAGCGATCGCTGGCGTCCGTGTCCATCCTGTTTGGGCAGGCTGTACGTGGTGTTAGTGCAGGTAAGTGATGGATTCATCCTTTTAAAATACAGGCCTGTCTTTGGTGCTGAAGACTGTCAACACACAGGGAACAGGCCTGTCCTCAGTCCTTTAGACTGTCAACACACAGGGAACAGACCTGTCCTTGGTGCTGAAGACTAAAAAACACACAGGGAACAGGCCTGTCCTTGGTGCTGAAGACTGAAAAACACACAGGGAACAGGCCTGTCCTTGGTGCTGAAGACTGAAAAACACACAGGGAACAGGCCTGTCCTTGGTGCTGAAGACCGTTTACACACATGAAACAGGCCTGTCCTTGGTGCTGAAGACTGTTAACACACAGGGAACAGGCCTGTCCTTCGTGCTGAAGACTGTGTTCACACACAGGTAACAGGCCTGTCCTTGGTGCTGAAGACTGTTTACACACAGGGAACAGGCCTGTCCTTGGTTCTGAAGACTGTTAACACACAGGGAACAGACCTGTCCTTTGTGGTGAAGACTGTTTACACACAGGGAACAGGCCTGTCCTTGGTGCTGAAGACTATTTACACACAGGGAACATGTCTGTCCTTGGTGCTGAAGACTGTTAACACACAGGGAACAGGCCTGTCCTTGGTGCTGAAGACTATTTACACACAGGTAACATGTCTGTCCTTGGTGCTGAAGACTGTTAACACACAGGGAACAGGCCTGTCCTTGGTGCTGAAGACTGTTTACACACAGGGAACAGGCCTGTCCTTGGTGCTGAAGACTATTTACACACAGGGAACATGCCTGTCCTTGGTGCTGAAGACTGTTAACACACAGGGAACAGGCCTGTCCTTCGTGCTGAAGACTGTTTTTACACGGAACAAGCCTATCCTTGGTACTAAATACTGTTTACACACAGGGAACAGGCCTGTCCTTGGTGCTGAAAGCTGTTAACACACAGGAAACAGGCCTGTCCTTGGTGCTGAAGACTGTTTACACACAGGGAGCAGACCTGTCCTTGGTGCTGAAGACTGTTTACAGACAGGGAACAGGCCGGTCCTTGGTGCTGAAGACTGTTTACACACAAGGAACAGGCCTGTCCTTGGTGCTGAAGACCGTTTACACACAGGGAACAGGCCTGTCCTTGGTGCTGAAGACTGTTTACACACAGGGAGCAGGCTTGTCCTTGGTGCTGAAGACTGTTACTGTCTTATGATAATCATATACTGTCTATGGTTAGAAGTGAACTGTAAAATTCAAGGTCACATTCACAGAATTAATGTATGAAATTTTACACAACATCAAGGGAAGCATGAAACTTCTGCAACATCCCCAGTTAGTTCTGGCTCTTAATGTTTCTACTGGTGAAGAATACTGTCACAGATCTGTGATTTAGTATTGACTTTGTAATCTCCAAGCAGATTTACCCGACTGGCATAAGACAGCATGTGTATCAAAAGACTTTAAACACTGTCAATTTGGCTAATTTCCAGCTTTGTCCAACTTTGGGTAGATGATTGTTTTACAATGTCTGATTTACAATGACTTACAAGTCCGATTTACAATGTGTCAATCAGGTGCACGAGTATTGGAGTACATGCAGCTGGAACCTACCATTCCCAGAACAGGGGGCAGGAAGATTCCATTCCACAGTCTGTTTGGTACAGTTGAGTTTAAGGACGTCAGTTTCTCCTACCCAACACGTCCGGACCAACAGGTGCTCAACAACTTCAACCTCGTGCTGCCGCCATGCAAGGTCAGTGTCTAAACTACGGGCTTGTGCTCATCTTTATTTGGGGTCTCAATTTGAAGCTGTACACCCTCAATTCTTGCAATTGTCTATTCCAGGAAATACATCAGATTTCTGAGAAGCAGAAAAGCAATGTATGGAAATGAAGGTTATCCCTTCATCCCTCTTCGAGAACAACCAAGTTTTAGTTTCTTCAACCTCGCTACTTTTTATGATTTTTGGGAGGAATTTTCATAAACCAGACATATATAATCCTGTAAAGTTAAGTCTAGAAGTTCTAGGCCTGCAAAAGAGACAATGACATTCGGTGCACTCAGCAACTCTCTCATCAATCCAAATTGTATGGTCACATTTCATATCTTTAATCAGAATCTTCAAAGAAATTGAAATTGAATGCAGTATCTCCTTAGAAATTAGCTATAATTATAATGATAATTATGACATTTCACATTTTACACCAAATGTGATGTAGACCAAAGCTTACTAGTACTCTTCGAGCCTCTGATCATGAGTGTGCATCTTGTACAATGAAACTTTTCAAGTTATGAGAGATAGTTACTTACCCAGATATTTTGTCAGGTTGTAGCTCTGTGCGGGATGTCCGGCGCT
Organism: Branchiostoma floridae; assembly: GCF_000003815.2. NCBI lineage: Eukaryota > Metazoa > Chordata > Leptocardii > Amphioxiformes > Branchiostomatidae > Branchiostoma > Branchiostoma floridae. Next base: position 3,707,984 of record NC_049988.1, on the reverse strand, counting down.
GGGAAGTCCACAGTTGCAGCACTACTGGAGCGCTTCTACGATGTGGAGGGGGGCAGTGTCCGGCTGGACGGGAAGGACATCCGAGAAATGGACGCTACATGGCTCAGGGGGAGGGTCATCGGATTTATTCACCAGGTATGGGGAGATGGATGGATAGGTGGATGGATGAGAGGATGGATGGATGGATGGAGGGAGGGATGGATCTTTTCAATAGTGATGCGATTGTGAGTTAATGAGCAATTTAAGGTATGGGTTTTAGAGTTTGCGTTTGATGACAACAGGCCCTTCCACAAGCGGACGAAGGGTGTTTCAGGTGTTGCAACACCTGTTGGAACGAGCGCTTGAACTCATTCCTTAATTCGCTCGCTCGTGTAGGTACCAATCAGTACCCTCATCCTGAATTTTGACGATTGCAGACGTTAGACAATTGTCCAAGTAACCAGACGGAATAGCAGAGAAGCAACTGTACATAGTGTACGATAAAAGTACAGAGAAAGAGGCAACTGTATATAAATGTATAATAAACATCAATACTATCCAGATGGTACCCAGGCTATGGATCCATGGATAGGATTGATGGATGAACAGTCTGGTATGCACACTGCATAAAGCTGTTACTCAACCCAATCAGTTTCCGCTCAAGCTTGTAGTTTTATGAACTGCAAACATAAAATCATTTTTGATATCCTATTCCGTAATATTGTGTTGATCATACATTTAAATCCAAATCTGTTTATTGCCCTTATTTTCTACAGGAGCCGGTTCTGTTTGCCACCAGTATCCTTGAGAACATTCGCTACGGCAAGCCTACAGCCACTGACCGGGAAGTCTACGAAGCCGCCAAACTGGCAAACGCGGATGGCTTCATCCGAGACTTTCCTGAAGGCTACGACACGGTCGTTGGCGAGCGAGGGATCACTGTGTCTGGCGGACAGAAACAGCGTATCGCCATCGCGCGTGCCTTGTTGAAGAATCCGTCGGTGCTGGTGTTGGATGAGGCGACGAGCGCGCTGGACGCAGACTCTGAACGGTTGGTGCAGGAGGCGCTAGAGAGAGTGATGAAGGGGAGGACAGTACTGATTATTGCTCACAGGTAATGTTCTTGATTTGAGAATATTCTTTTAGTTTTTCTCAATATGTGATCATGATGTATTACCTTACTATTACAAAATTTAATGTATCTGCCAAGTAGTTTAGTCAATATACATGTAGTCATTTGTTTCCCCTACATACATATATTGAATACATCACATATGTGGTGGAATGATGCGCTATTGACTATATGCTTAATGGTCATGGGAAAAATGACCTCTTGCATATTGGTGCTAAACTGCAATGATATTGTCTTGTAAATGTAGAAAAACCTCTTGATTTCAATGAAATTTTTTCCTAAAATATGACCATTTATCACATTTTGTTAATGCTTATGAGCAAAGAAATACACATTTTATCATTTCATATTTATCATAAAAATTCATCTATTCGATTCTTATTTATCCATGTTCCTTCATGAATTTTTACAAAAGTATATGATACTATATAATGTCTTATTGCTTTGACATCTCCAGACTGAGCACCATTGAGAACGCAGACGTGATCGTGGTCATGTCCAAGGGCAGGGTTGTGGAGCAGGGCACGCACTCCGAGCTGAAGAGGAAGGGAGGGATGTATGCCGACCTCATCCGCAGACAGACCGAGAACGGGAACCGCCTGTAGTAGTTACACAGCTGCATGATGCTGCTTGCTTCTCTGTGCAATAGCTGGAGTTATGATAGCCTGGTAGTTATCTCATTCTTGTTCCTGTAACAGTTTGCTAAAGATTCCTTATAGTCTGATTCCTCAGGACTCTGACAATTTATTTGAAATTGTTTGGTCCATACGTCCTGCATTATTATCAAAATATTAATATTTCTCTGGAGCATTGTAAAGGAATGAAACTATTTGAATGCCTATTTGAACTGGCCTCCTTTGCAGACTTTGGCAGTAGCAGTGTTGTTTTTTTTTTAGGGGGGAGCGCTGGATCAAGATTTTCAACATTCGGCTAAAACTAGACGCCTTTTTCCCGCACAGCAACCATAGCTCATGCATGGAAATCGAACTTAAGTATATAGCCCGCCTTTCGTAATTTCAACTTGGGTTCAGGCTCTATGCTCCTTTTCCCGGCATAGAGAACCTTAGCTCAGCGCTCTTAAAAAAAATAGATGCGCCAGGCTGCAAGTCTGCATAGGAGGCTATGTTTGAACCCTGTTACTATGCCGTTACAAGGACTGTGTGACTTGGAGACAATCATATTTACACGCGTATATTTCAGGAAAATATTCAAATGCAAACTAATTGTTTCTCGTTTGATGGATGTCTTTTGCCGAGAGCCGATAAAAGGTCCAGTAAAGAGTTACCAGACTGTTAAGAATAAGATGGATAGCAGGCTAGATTTAGGTTACGCAAACTTGATTTCATTGAATGATATATGCAAACACTGTGTTCATTTTAATTGTTAAAAGATTCATTTGAGGTTTTATGTGTTTTTGACGTTGCTGAGTTTTAAATGTGGTGAGAACATTTTAGCTATCATAATGAGAGAAGTTCAAAAGACTTTATGTCTTTTCAATACAGTGACAATGCAGTACCGGTAAAAAAAATACATGTACAATATTGCATTCACAGACATCTTTACATAATGATCGAGAACTATACGTGTGGTTTTGTGTTGGTCTTTTTGCATAATATGGCAGCATTGTGCATTAGAAAGTCATTTTAGTCTTGGATACTACATGCATTGTACATCATTTACATGTCATTTTAGTCTTAATATGACATTTTCGTTTTAGAGTAGATGCCATTTTTAGTAAATCAGCATATATCTTGCACTGTAGTTTTTCCTGCAAAGTCTTCCATCTTAAGGAAGTTTGTGGAACTGTGCTTAAATGATAGTAAGAGTAATTAGTATAAAATTCATTTGGAAACTTTTAAAAATTTGTCTCTCATGTTATACTTAACATTTTCCTTCATTTCTCTTTGAAATTGATAAGAAAGCTGAACATATTGTTGTCCTTTTAAGATATCACTTTATGGTATCATAATTGGGTGTTGAATGTAATACATTGTCACAGTGTGAAATAGGTACTACTAGTAGGTAAAATAGTACACAATATCTACCATACTTCATGTTTGTGTCTCCAATCTTCTGATACACCATTTGTTTGAAATCTTAAAATTGTGTATTTCTGTTACATGATAAAAGGACTGCCTTCCTATATGGTGTGGCTTTTTTTTTCATTTTGCCAGTTTAGCTTGTGCAGTCTAGTGGTTAGCGACACTGCCTCTGAAACTAGAAGCCGTGAGTTCTAGTGCCACTTAACCGACAATGCACGCTACCGGAATAGGTTACAGTCGGTAGCTGTGGTATGCTCAGCTGTTTATTGTGCACTGCTTGTCAAGAAGAGCTGGAGGAATTTCCTTGCACATTGAACCAGTAAATACGTACATAGCATCTGTCTTCTCTGTCACGACCAGTGATAGGACGTTACATGGAGGTCCGGTGTTTAGGAGAGCCACACTTCGAGCAGATAAAAGAACACACCGCACTATAATATCGAAAAGAGTAGATGCCTTTCCTGGTGCACATATATGTGATAAATCCGTCTCGATATGCAGACTGTGCTCTTCAGCACAAACCTAATGTGTAACTCCCCATGGCATGGCTCACCGGGTATGCAACACAAAACAAAATAATGATTACAGTTCATGGCAGTTGTGCACACTGAATGATTTATGTTCTACTCCTTATCAAATAGGCACGCATCCAATGTCCTACTCCAGGGAAAGCATTTCCATGTCACCCTTAGAACAACTGTCGTCCAGTCTGTGGATGGCTCTGGTCAACAGGTACATCTTCCATTTGTACATTTAGCTGTCCCAGGTCATCAGGCGCGACGTCTTCCATCTCTGGCTGTCCCACGACTTTAGACGCGTCCTCTTCAATCTCTGGCTGTCCCACGATAGCAGGCGCGTCCTCTTCAATCTCTGGCTGCCCCAGGTCACCAGGCGCGTCCTCTTCAATGCCTGGTTGTCCCACGACAGCAGGCGCGTCCTCTGCCATCTCTGGCTGTCCCACGACAGCAAGCGCGTCCTCTTCAAACTTTGGCTGTCCCACGACAGCAGGCACGTTCTCTTCAATCTCTGGCTGTCCCACGATAGCAGGCGCATCCTCTTCCATCTCTGGCTGTCCCACGATAGCAGGCGCATCCTCTTCCATCTCTGGCTGTCCCACCCCAGCAGGCGCGTCCTCTTCCATCTCTGGCTGTCCCACGATAGCAGGCGCATCCTCTTCCATCTCTGGCTGTCCCACGATAGCAGGCGCATCCTCTTCCATCTCTGGCTGTCCCACGATAGCAGGCGCATCCTCTTCAATCTCTGGCTGTCCCACCCCAGCAGGCGCGTCCTCTTCCATCTCTGGCTGTCCCACGACAGCAGGGGCGTACTCTTCCAACTGTAGCTGTCCCAAGTCACCAGGCACATTCTCGTCGATCTGTAACTGTCCCAGATGATTCCCAGATGCATTGCCTTCTAGCTGCAGTTGTCCCAAGTCACCTTGCATGATTCTTGGAATATCGCTCATGTCGAAGTGAGAATGATCACCTGTTGTGAGAAAGAAGTTACCACCCGAGTACACGTTCGTCTGTTGGACTGTGTTTCCAACAGCTTCTTGCTCCTCTTCCTCGTCGTCTCTTCCGCCATACAGGAGGTCATCGACGTCTTCTGAGAAGCCAAGGGTGTCGTGATAGACGATGCCGTCCTCTGCTTTGGCCACGTCGATCTGATCCATGTTGTAGGAGTAGACTTCTTCTCTGTGTTCCCTCAGTGCACGAGCACTGAGCACCCTCTCCACTATGTTGGTGCCTGGACTGCACTCACCGAGCACGCTGACCAAGATGCTCTCTGCCTGATGGAGCATCTGTCGGCAGCTTAGCTTATCGCCCTGCTCGCTTCGCACGCAGACGTTGACCGTACGACCATCTGGAGAGAGCTTGATGAGACTTTCCACGTTGAAGTCAAAGCACTTGGCTCCGTCTCTCCACAGCAGCGGGCGATTCTTCAGCTGCCTCATCAGGCGGGTCTGCACTCGGGGAAAGAACCCGGAGGAGAACATGTCGGTGGTGTCGGCACACTGAATTTGTTTGCCCAAGTACACGGATTTAGTTGGGTCTACTGTCGGCTGCCACTTTTCTGGGGGCATGCTCTGTGTCAGCAGCCCGGGGAAGATGAACTCCTGCCCGTCATAGGTATGGCAGAGCTGGAACTCTTGCAGCAAGATGATGAGGACATCGACATCGCCAACACCTTTGAACACTCGCTGAATCTCCTCCTTCGTGACGATGTCTTCGCTAGTTCTTAGATGTGTGATTGGGAAGTTTTCAGGCGCCATAACTTTGCCGAAGACATCCGTGCAGAGCCAGTTGGATTCCAAAACAACAATGGGGTCAGCAGTTGGTGAGGAGACGAACAAGATCTTGAACAATAGATGAGAAAGATGTTTGTGTGACAATTCGTTAAAAATGTTCTGATCTTTACATACGGTATTGTGGATGTCGTTATTTTTGTCCATAATAATTGTATAATAGCGACCTCATTCAGTGGCCAGTGATGGACGTATTTACATGAGAATAGCAAGTGTTTATTACATGACTTTACGTTGCTCATTGTGAGCCATAGAAAAGTGCTGTGGCACCATAGAAAGATTGTTTTTGACCCCTATGTTGCCTGTATGTTTGCGCTGTAACTCAATATTGTGTTACTGGATTTGTATGAATTGTTGGTGTGTTAGACCAGTCTAAGTCCTCAGATTTCTCAATCGATCAATGTCACAAGATAAATATAGATATGTGCATTAAGTCTAGTATATGTTTCGGGGAGGTATGAGGTCTTCGAACTTCTGTGTAGATTTCTTCTTGCAATATTGGAATACGCACTGCATTTACACAACACTGACATGGCTGAATCATTCATACCTCTCCAAGATGGTCCAGGTACTGTGAAGACGTCTTGAGAAAATCCTCACTGACAAAGCGGTCGATTTCCTTTACCGCTTCCTTGTACTCTGCCCATCTTAAGACGGGACACGTTGGGCATTTTTCCTTGGTCCATTTTGGCAGGCGCTTTATGATCTTAGCACACAGCTTGGGTATGTCTCGCTGATGCTGTATGGGGGAATTGAACAGTTCTAATTAGGGCCGTATGTAACTATCGAACCAGGCTTCCTCAGCCATAAAGCAACTGTCAGGAGGTTAGTAGCAAGATTGTCAAAAAGAGTGACGAAACCTACCCCGTTTCCCCATGTGTACATCACAACTAAAGGGTCAGATCGAGCCGTGATAGTTTACACTAGCTCCATTTATAGGATACTTTTAAAGTGCAAGTGTCACAATTACTTAAAACAATATTAGGCTATGTTGATTTGATTATATGAATGGCGTCCTATGTATTTCCAAAACTGATGCGAGCGTGTGAATCAAAAAATTTTGATTCTCTTACAGCTGCTTTGCACGATTCAAAGCATGGTGGAAAACGTGTATTTTTGGAAACGACCGAAAATTGATGGGCACGCGAATGTCATCCATATAAGCATAAAATTATCAACATAGCCGTACCTAGATGACCTTGTGTTCACGACAACAGTGGTGATACAATCGATGGCGTTCACGCTGTTATGCAAATCCAAGCGTTGATACTGTGTCGTATACATACACAATATCTAGTTTATACAACAGGGATGTTATTATGTACGAGATATTTAGATGAAACATCTGAATATCTCGTACATAACACCGCTTTTATATGAATACCATTAATTGAATGTTTGGTATCGATAACTTTATAAGGGGACAAAACTCACTGCTAGAAGCTGTGTCTTCATTCCCTTCAAAAGTTCCTTAAGACGCCTCATATCAGTTTTACGAGTCTTCCTACAGTCAAGCAGGAACACTTCATCAGAGATGTTCAGATGATCTTTGAACTCTGCCGTCATCAGCTCAATGATGGAAGATGCTTGTGAATGCCCTGTTTGCAAAAAAAAAAAATAAAAAATACCACGCCTAGGTCAGACCAGAAAGTGTTCGAAAGAGATATGGAAGAAAAAGATACATAGGAAACTGTTGTAGTGACTTAAAGTAAACTATGACTGACTTTTATTAGGCAGCTAAACTCGTCTACAGTGAGTATTTGGTGGGTAAAACAATGTACCTGTGCCAGTCTGGTCTGCGTGGCTGGCGAGTAGGATGACGTTAGGCTTACTCTTCGTGTTGCAGGACTTGATGAAACTCAGCCACCAGTGCACCTGCAATGAACGGGTAAGTTGTTATCCAATACAATCTACGAGCAAAATTATCTTTTTTATATCTACGTAACGCTATTTAGTTTACGATTAACGGCTAGGTAACCTATATCCATTGTTCTATCAAACTGTAATATCTTCATATATTGGGGGTAGCCTGTATCCGTTCATTTTCAAAATATAGTTCGAAACCTCCGTCCATCGACTTGATATCAATACATGTAAATACCCTGTTTAAAAAAAATACAACGGATATAGCTTATTACGGTAAACTGGTGGCGCTACAAATAGTCACCTCTTTCCTCTGTGTTTTGGCATTGGACATGATGTTGTACATCACAATGAAGATTGTGTTCTCTGCATCCATGAACATGCTGTGGGTGACCGCGTACTCCGACTGTCCAGCGAAGTCCCACACGCTCACCTCCCCCACACCGGGAATAGTGGTTGTTCCCACATTCACACCAGGGGTGGGCTCATGCGGCTGATTGTCTGGAGCCATTCTATCCCGGACGATGGCCGCGAAGGATCCCTATACAAGAAATACAAGAATTATGATGAATCAATAGCGGGGATTGTACATAACTCCATGACTATCTAAACCGGATGATGATGGTGCTTTATATCTAAGTGAGTGGGCTTTCGTGACTGTTTATCCTAATCGCCAACCAGAATAAAGCCAAGTCTTGAATGATATTGATTGGTCAATTCAATTCTACCAGTGAAGACCTCTCGCCAGCTCACGAACCTACAAGTAAATATCGTACCGTTTGAAGACTTTCCTTCAGCGTAGATTTGCCAGCTTCCTGTGGTCCGCAGATGCAGAGTTTAAACCTGTTGACTTTCACCCCACCGGACTGTTTCATCAGTTTGTGGTAGGACACCTCCGTAATCAAGTTCTGCATGACCAATGCAAGACACACATTTTGTCTTATTCAAACGTGTCGCCTTTCTGAAGTACTACTAAAGCAATTTTAGCGCACGTAAACCACAAAACTATTATATGTACAGAGAGAGGAGAGAGAGAGGGAGAGAGACAGATTATAGTTTTGTCCTATGTACATGTACTTAGTATACCCTATTCGTTCATGTTCGTGTATCAAACGAATAAGCCCAAATATACAAACCGTCATATATACTGGTATGCCTAGAAATCATAATACTAATGCTACGGTGCCATAATTTTGAAAAAGGCTCCCCTCCGCGGGTAGTTACGGGCCGTTTTCTGCACTTTCGGGCGTCCCCTACGTGGCTCATTGGGACACCTTGCAGGTACTGGACTATTTTGAGGCACGGTGGACCCCCTGGATCTTTTTTTAAATCGCAATCAAAATTAACCCGGGAGGCGGCGAAAATTGACACTGTGATCTTCGCGTGAAAACTCCGAGAGGTACCGCGCGTGGTATCCGGCAGACAAATGTGTGGCTTCGGAGCCACCCCCTTCGTGTACCGGTGCGAATGGGACTATAGTGTTGCATATGCGAGAAATCAGATCCGGAGATTGATTTATCGCCACTATAGGAAGCTTTTTAGATTTTGGCATGAGATGTCGTAGAGAAATAGGTTCCCTTGGTTTTGGATTCTTCAATATCGAGGCATGATAGGAGGATTTGTACAGTTCAGCCGAAAATGTACGTCCAAATTTCCTTTTCAACTTTCTTGAGAAAATGACATTAAGATGATTTAGACATCTACTTACCTTAAGACGGCGTTGGTTTTTCACGTAATCCGTAGGTTTCATCCCATCCTGTGTACGATGGCAATTGAAAGAAACGTTAAATCTGGATTTGATTATGCAAAACAGAGTGATGTATCCCTTTGTAAAATGTAATATAGCCCAACATTGATAATAGTAGATTGTCATTAGTTGAGTCAAATCATGATTACATTATATGTGTTTATGCATGTATGTATTGTATTCGATGAGCAGTCCAAAATGATAAGTAAGTGCATGCACGTTTACATGATGGAGATTTTTAATATAGAAGCAAACTAAGGTTAAGGTAGGATTATTTACTTCATACACCATACTTCCTTGAGTCGTTATTTCCCTAGAGATAGAATTTAAAACTTTCAAATTGACTCGTATGATATACCTAATGGGTACAAAAATGACAGAAGGTATCCAAGGAAAAAAGGCATTTAGAAATAGCCCCCCCCCCATCTTAGATATACAAGGTGATTATCTGTACGTACCTTGTCCCTCACTTCGACATCAGCGCCGTATTCTATCAGCAGCTCCATCACCTCAATCTGCTCGCACCTGCTTGCCACAATCAGCGCGGTGCAATTCTGTGTGAACAAAAAGAGTTGCTGCTAAGAGGTACTGTAATTTCACAGAACTCTCATTACCATCGCCACGAAGGTTATATTCTGGTCGTCGTTGTGTGTGTCTGTATCTGTCAACACGATAACTCGAGAATTCCTGGATGGGTTGTTTTAATACTTGGTAAGTGGGTCTTGAAATGATGACATTATACATTATGATGACACAAGATCACTTGCCAAAGATGTTGGGTCGAGACAAGTTTCATGCTATGCTTGGTTGAGAAATAAGAAATCTACAAATGTCTTCTAGATAACGTCAAAACTTTCTTATTTCCAAAGCTAAGTAACATTCACAAGAGACAGCAAATGCATTTTCAGTAGCACAAGTTCTGAGACAGTAAAGCACAATTCCGCAAACACAACACACACACACACAAACACACACACACACATTCGCGCGTGCACACACACACACACACACACACACACACACACACACACACACACACACACACACACTCACACGCACACACACGCACACACACACAGACATACACAAACAGACACACACACACACACACACAATACACACACACGTACACACACACACACATACACACACACACACACACACACACACACACACACAGAGGACAACAAACACATAACGTTATATAAACAAACCCAAACACATACAAATAGTCTACACACTCATATGCATGGTGACGACTAGTAGCCCTGAATAGTGAGAAAGCTCCCATTGAAAAAAAAAAACACACGAGTGATGCATGCCGACGTGACAAATACACAAATTTCTTGGCGTAAAATGTCCGATGTGGATATCAAAGCTAAGTCTACATGTACGATGTATGTGAAGGGTTGAAACTATCCTTTAGTACTAATGCCGGTACCACGCTGATACATAGTGTCAACTAGAAAGGCCGGTATTTGCTTAGGAGCAAATTCAGCTATTTTTACTCCGCCCCTCCTTGCAAAAATGGACTGTTCCAAAAGTGAATTTGAAAAAAAGATCCAATTTGAGAATGACTCGGAATTACGGTTCAGTAATCACACTTTAATTTATTTCTTGATTACAACACGCAAACAGCTTGCTAGTGATTCACACATTAACAAAGAAGACACCGTTGTTCTTAAAGAAAGAAAGTTTTTATTTCAAAAACGGATCGGTCGTATTTTCTCTACAGAATGAGCACGTTATGAGACCCTAAACTTTGTTATTACATACCCACAGCAGACAATAGCGTCGTTTTCCTGCTTATGTACACAAGACAAGGCAGTTACTGTACATATTCAAGATTGTCACAAGTATTATCAATCTTCATACAAACAGACCTCACTAAACAAACTTCTTTACCAAAATATGCTTTTCAGCACTGTCCTACTCAGCCGTTTTCAGTGAAGTGTATGTTTGTAAAATCCAATTGGATAGCATGGCTGCACTGCAATGACATTATTACAAATACATATCAAGTCGTTCATTGTATTCAGACAAGAAGGATCGCATTCTGTTTTTATACTTATAATTAGCTTATACATTATACGTATTGATGAACAAAGCTAATTAGTCACTGTATATTTGCACCAAGTCTGTTTTGTATATCTTAATGTTTTGTATTCTTTTGTTTAAATGTAGTAATCATGTGTCTGTAATAACTTACGGTCTCATTTATTTTGCACATAAACTAATTAGTATATGATTGTTTGATTGTGCTGAGTAACAGTTTATAGTGCAGTGCATTATGAAATTACACAGCATATACCATGTCGTGGTGTCTGAAAAGTCATAAAAATGTATTCATGTCTGTCATGAAATGCAATGTTTGACATCATGGTTGATATTGTATAATCACAGTTACAGTATTTTCCCAAATAGACTAATCATATTTAAAGCTGGTGTTTCTGTCACAATTTCATTATTGTAGCCGGTTGACTATTGTGCCCTCTAAAAGCCGCCGCATTAGGGCAGTCTTCTTAGTAACATTGGAGTTCCAGCATCAGGTAAATAATGGCACTGTCAAACTGACAACTTCCATCAAGACACAAACCCACGTGTCTGCACAACGTTCTTGGTGTCTCCTCTTCATCTGCTACAAAATAGAATAGAATACAATAATTATTGTTTCCTTTGTGTAATTTCATGTGCCACCCAGAGTATCCTTTTTGTTTGTTCACTAGAAAAAAGTCACACCTGATTACGTATACAACCAACATGTATGGACAATTCCCAACAGTTCAGTTCAGTTCATCCTCGGGGAGGTGACACCCGAAAATCTCTACTATATACTATGGAAGAGAACTACTCTACACTTTTCACAGTATACAATACTGTCTCAATCACTGCACAGTGCAAAAATATTCCATATCGTGATTAAATTGCTGCACATGCATGCGTGCGCTCGTAAGCCCCCCTCCCATCTAAATTTGCGCCATATCTATCACTAAACCCAACACCCTAAAGTCGCGTACAAATAAAAAAACTACCGGTCCACAAACGACGACAAGCTTCCCGAATTTGTTACAGCTTTTGTGTATTCTTGTCAATTGTAAGATAACAGTACAGTTTTTTTTTACTTACTTTTGACGGAACAATATTCTTCGGCGCGCGGTCTGCACCCATGGCACAGCATTATAACCTGCTAATTTGAAAGACCCTTCCTCATTGGCTGTAGCCGAGTTGCCGATCTTATGCTGAATGTTGCGCGCCGTCTTATTGACTACAGTAATCCATTTAGCGACCACGTGCATGGCTGCGGCCTCGGTCAGCCGCCACCTGGTCCTGCACATTTCAAGGTGATTACGTCATTTACCATATATGGTGACACGCTCAGAGGCGGCGAAGACGAAAAAACTCCGCCAAATCGGCTTATAAATCATTTTTAGGTGATTTTGTGCCACAAATGATAACGGGGTCTTTTTAGTAAATATCATGCACTATCAGTATCATACCAAATTTTGGGTCCCTTGGGCTTAATACCTGGGCACGGGAGGCACAATCATACAGTTCGGTCAGAACACCACCTAAAGACATTCATAAAATCATTTTAAAGTATCTATCAAAAAACAGAAAAAACGGGTCTGGGTATCGGCCCACTGTACCTTTGTGCCAAATTTCAGGTCATTCGGTGCAGGAACGATGGTATTTCTGTCATAATTTCATAATGTATGTGGGAACACTTCTTGCATTTGACTTTGCTATCCGGATCCTCTTCTTGGTGTCTGTTGGTGCCACTTGTAGCCAGTTGACTATTGTACCCTCTTACAGGCCAAAGTTTCAGCACCCGGCCAATGATAAATTTAGCACTGTCAAATTGACACCTTCTATCAAGGCACAATCCCATGTGTCTGCACAACTAGTGGTGTATCATCTTCAGTAGAAAATAGAATACAATACAATAATTAGTATTTCCTTTGTGTAGTTTCATGTACCACCGCGCCATTCTGTACGCCCTACTGTATCGCTAAACCCGACATTCTAAACTTGCGTTAATTAAACGTACAAAAATTACACAATAACGACGACAAGCTGCCCAAATTTGTAAGTTAAACAGTACGATTTTTTACTTACTTTTAACAAATTTCTTCCCCGACGACATGTTCTCCTGGTATGGTATTAAGCTGCTAATTTGAAAGTACACTTCCTCGCAGTGGCTGTACCAAATCAGGTCATCGCTTCCGCTAAGTGCCGCGCGTATTGGTGACGTGTTAATTATATTTACTAGTAGCCACAACTCACAGCTGCACCACATTACGTCACTCGCGAGAACGTGACCATATATGGTGACACGCGCGAAACGCGTGAAACGCGTAAAAATACACGTAGATACCCCGCCAAACCGGCTTATAAATCATTATGAAGTGATTTTTGCCCAATAATGATAACGTGGTACTTTAATAACTATCTCACGCAGTATCATGCAAAATTTCAGGTCATTTGGACTGAGTACCTGGGCACGGGAGGCAAGAATATACAGTCATGGTCAGAAATGGACCTAAAAACATCCATAAAATCATTTTAATGGTATCTATCAAAAAAAAATGAGAAAAACGTCTGGGGGTATTGGCCAACTCTACCTTTGTGGCAAATTTCAGGTCATTCGGTGCAGGAACGACGGAGAGGAATCACTTTAACGATCGCGACAGGAGAAAGAAAGAAAGAAAGAAGAAACAGTATGAAAACAATATTTTTACTCCCGAGCGTACCTACGGTACGCGGAGTAAAAATAATTAATGTACTGTGTTAATGTTGTATTATGTAAAGTGTTTGTCTCATGACTCCAGGAAGACTAGTGATGCATTCTCTGAATTGTACTCACTAATGGAGATCTTTTGAATAAACAATAATCAATAAACTTTGTACTCACCGAAAGCCACGGAAAAGTCACATTGGCATCTATACCAGCTTCGAGCCCTCTCTTCACGGCCTCTACGTCTCCCTGGATCACGGCCCTTTCAAACTCGATTTTGGCCTCGTCCATGACACTGGTCGTTACTTTTATCACACCAACACCACAAACACTGAAAACTGAAATAAAAACGTACGCTCTACGGTTTATCACTGTGAGCAGAGGTATTGAATTGGGTACGTGTAATTTGACTGTCTGCCTCTTTGTGTCTGCCCTTGTTGATTTGTTGAGGACTAGGATCGATTAGGTAATTCTAGAATTACATAAGTTTCCACAGTAGGACCTTACTACATGTATTGACACCTTAATTTGGGGTAAAGTGGAACATGAAGAAAATGTCATATTTGTATAATCAATGCGGAAACACTCCACTTCTTTAAATTGGTAAATGACGGGATCAGGAATATAATGCTTGTGGCATATGTAAGTTAGTAACTTAGATGAATGGGAACATCACAATGCACTAATTATGTAAAATTCTTCTCCATGATTATTGATAAAATGCTGACATCAAATTCTGCCAAAGCATAGAACTTTCACACACGTACTATGAGTAAGTTTGGTTAGGTCAGTAAGATAATCAATTACTCCCAACATAGATTATGATAATTACAACCTTAGTAGCCTATTCAATGAGGTAATATGAATTTTGCTAGAAATATACAGACTACTCCCCAAACTCTAGTTGTAAATTCATCTTTTCATGCACCATTTTGTTCTCTGTCAATGGTTGATAAAGTTTAAAATCTAACGTATTGAACTATCAGTAACACAGTAATATGTTTAGCATATATGTACATTACACTTTTGCTGGATAGCGTGTGTAGTCCACTCATGATTAATGACCCTTTCATTGTCTCAAGAGGTTGAAAGTTCAAATATCTGTTCAAACTAGACTTATCCCCACCATTGTCAGAGCTCATCTGATATGCTCGCTGTGTAAACAGCTACTAGAAATTAAGGGTCCCAATCCTTCAATGGTTGTGTTTAGTGTCAAGTAGCGCTGTTTTCCTTTCACATTCAACCTGTTCATACTATCCTCCTTTTCTATCACGATCAGTGAACTGAAATCAGTTCTATTGAACTTAATAATATTCGTTCGAGATCACTTTCACACTGTGCGTGTCTGCGTGAACGACGGTGAAACAGGCCTTCAATATCCTTCACCGCTTACAAGGCCTGGCGCTAAGTAAACAGACTCGGGTTGCAGCCTGTAAATAATTCACTTTACTATGGCTTGTTTGAACAATTTGATTGGCATTTAGCCTAACACTAGTGGGCTGACTACAATACATGTATATGCTTTACCTGGTCAGAAAATCCACCGTTACACGTTCTCTGACCTGCCCAAGTCCTAACAGAGCGGTTGTTTTGGTTACGAGAAAGTACCGATCACAAAGTGCATTTCATCACTTGTAACTTTAAGTTTAGTTAGACTATGATTTTGAGTAGCTATGTATATGGGGCGACAAGGAATGTTTTCAATGACCGTAAAAGCGCCTATATCTTAGCCAATTTGACGAAAGCCTTGGGCCTTTTCATTCCAAACGGCCTCTCACGAACGCAATTGATTACCAAACATATAAGGTAACACTACCAAACAACAGTTTATATCCATGACCACTATACTTAGCACCATGGGACGATTGTTCATTCAAGTACAACTGTTGCACAAAGAATTGAAAAATATCCCCACAAAATATCTCTAGCGATAAACAAGAAAAACTCACCTGCACTCCAGCCAGTTTCTGTCCTGTACCTAATGACAAGTTACTACATCTTGCTAGGCACGCACGTCCCCAAGATGGCCGATCCGCAGCGGGCATAATTGCGCTTTTAAGTTACTTGGTAACACCTCCTAGGTGACATGAACTGAACGAAACTGACGGGTGAAAGGTCACATCGTACATTTGACAGCAGTTGAACCTGGCTTCTAAAAGCACTTCTAGCCTTACAATGTACTCTAAGGACGTGGGAACCTCATGCGACTGGAAAACCTTCGTCTTTAGTTTAAGGTGATGACGGAAAAAAAGCCTAAGGTGCATGAGACAATTGAAGTTCTACCTACTATAATATAAATTTATTAAAAATCTTACGGAAAAATTTATCTTTCATTCTGACACTTACGGTGACTTACCCCTATACCATATATGTCCCCTACAAACCTAAAAGCAACATCGAAAACATAACCTCATTGCCGACGGTAAAAACAGTTTTTGTTTTACATTCATAGAGATATTCAATCAATTCAAAGATTTATTTGAAATAGGTATCAATGAAACAGCACTCTAACTGGCACTGTAATCATAAAGTAAAACAAAGCTACTTGAAACAAAAACTACATGGGGCACAGTTAGTGCACAACAATAAAGTTTATTCTGTTTTAAAAATAACAAAAGTCATGGCAGTAAAATGCAAATAGCTCATAAAACATGTGAAAGTGATTTTTCTCAATATGTACAATCAATTCTGCAATCATTAATCAAAGGTGGGTATTGTAGAATTGATAAAAACATTAAAACATCATCATTGGTAAATGTGCTTACACATGACGGGGTTACAAAGTCTTTGTTTTTGGTCATTTTCTACTTCATAATTTGGATCTACCTTGTTGCACTGCACAGCAATATTTATCACATATGAATGCATCTTTTGCACTTTTCAGATCTGCTGGGAAAAACTACTATTACTTAAAGGGGTGCGTCTTACCGATGGCTTTCACATTGTTCCCCTACACTGGAAAAATGTAAGGAATTGACGCAAATATGTTGATGATTAGTGAACACAAATATCAATGGAGACTTAGATTCCGAATATTCGTAGTCTTCGAGCCAAAATCCTACAATAAGTACCTTTGAATTAAAATCTCAGACAAGATTTAAGAACCATATTGAATATCATACGAGAAACATAAGAACATGCAGCATATTTGGACACACAAGAGATCTTCAACCTAACTTGTTGTGATGGCTACCTAATCTTATTTGCATCTCATGTCTTGTATATTTGGGCCTATCTTCTATTCAGTTTTATTGCTTCAATTCTCTTCTAAAATAAACTGTCTACCAAACAACTGCTAAAATTGCTAATGATGCAGGTATTGTAATTGTGTACAAGTAGATTTCACTTAAAACAAACATTGCCAATCAATTTATGTTACATCAGGCATTAAAACTTCAGAATAAAACATAATACCAGGAGTGTACCAAAAAAAAAAGTATACTTAGCTTTAAGAAGTTAAACAAATGATCCTTTTGTTGCTTGTGCTTCAGGCACTTTTAAAAACATACTGAGAGCATTGGCATGTGTCAATGAGGTATGTATTATTACTTAAAGGGTAATTGTATACATTGGAAGGTGTTGGTTCTCAACAAACAGTAATAATAAGGCTCCACCCTGAGGCATTGCTAAAAAAATCAGTTCTACAGGAGCATTACAAATGATGGCTTGTTATAAAAATACACATAGAACTTGAGCATATGGCCATTCAAAATGATAGTACTAAGTATGTTATGATAACTTTTTTATTTGTCATTTATCAGCTTAAAAGATAGAGTATTACTACCTGGGATAAAAAGTACAAAATGCAAGCATGGGAAGTTTGATTTCTGAAATGTCTAAAAACCAAATCTGAGATAGCCAGTAATTTCAAAATTCTTACTCCTTCCTCCACAACAATAACAATAACAATCATAGACAACAAGTCAAACAATAGCAGCTTTTGAAATAGTTCATTGCACAATGGTGAGTCATCATCAGTAACAAATATGAAATAATTGTAATGAGTCCTATGATCAGATGAGTAGTTTACTGAATTAAGTAAATTATTTCCTTTTCCTCAACTCAACTCATTTGAAAATTGTATACTGGAATCAATTAACAGAGTAAGTAACTGTACATTGCATAAATATGGTGGGGGTGAGTCACATTACAGAGAAGACTAACCCATTGCACAGTTCCTATAGCTGTCATTCAAAATAAAAAGATGTAAAAATCTATGCATTTTGTCACAAGTAATAACTTTCTGATATGTTATTATATAAGGCAGTCACTTAACTGTAGAAGCATTAAAATATTATCCTGTAAGGCCCTGCTCAAAACGCTGAAGTGGATCCCCACAAAAAAATAAAGAGTGGAGGGCAGCAAATGACCTGGTAGAATCATCGGTGACCAATGAACTTTGAAGCAAAGGAGACGATGAAGACGAAATTCTACAATAGAAACCCTATAAAAAATTTGTTCTGAGACTAGAAATTTTGTCCTGAGAATATTGCACCTCAGCAGAGTCTGTTGGCTGTCCGATAGTTCTGCAGGTCCCTCCATGTGACCTCGGGGGTCAAAGTGCACATGCTGGGGTCGTCGCTGCGAGCCGTCTTCAGGTCACAGATGAGGGCAGTCCTGCACTTCTGATCACAGGCTTCAGCTGGGTAGGACTTGTAGTAATACCTGTAGGATAAAACCATACAGTCACTTGGTTTCTAGAAAATATCATAAAGTACCTTACTTTGTGGGTTAGATCCCCACTCGAACATGGTACATACTGATTTCCCTCACAAAGCTTGGTTCAAAAGTCAAACTCAGGGGAAATACTGGAGAAACACACCCAGCAGAAGAGGAGATATATCCCCTTTGTTTCCTAGTCATAGGGTTCTTTATGTTTGCTTTGGAGGATACATATCCAAAAGGTTTCTGAGGCTGTGATTCCTATGTGTTTCTCATTAGTTTCATTAACAATGGCAATCAATCACTTCTAGGAGAAGAGCATAGCAGACAACAGGCTGGCAGGTCCTTGTGTTTCTGTGGGTGAAGTAATTGGTCATGGATATTAGCCATGTTTTTCATTGTCTTTCACATGTGTTTCCTTCAGTCATACATTGGAATCACAATATTATCGAAAAGTGTCCCAGTATGTGTCTACTGCATGACTGAGCTTTGCGATTCACGACTTAGTACTCAGCACTAAGGAAAGAGATACATGGAAGAGTTGAACAGACACCACTACCAGTAGACTACTCCCTGCTGTGGTGCTTGCACAACTCTGGCCAAAGGCTATAGAGTTGGAGATTGGTACCATCCTATTCACCACAGATTGTGAGAAGGACTTAGACTTTCCAAAAGTAAACTTCAGCTAACATCAAATCTTTTAGAGTTTATTCAAATCAAGCCATTGATACAAGACTTCTGTAATGTTTTCTTATACAAAGCATACAAATCAGTGGCAATCTTCTTCCCCCTACTGATGTTGTTTTTCTTGCATTAAAAGAACTTTGAAAACACTCACTTGTAAAACGTCTGGAAGAGTTTATCGTCTTTCTCCAGCCTCTGAACAAACTTGTCCCAGTCTGCAGGAGTCATTGACGACATGTTATAGGCCTCCTGAAGGGTTAAAGTGATACAGTTGGATTTATTATTCTCTTAGTACTTATATTTTACCAGAATCAAGATATACAATATTACATACATTAACCGGTATGACACATACATCTATACATAGGCATGTAGGCATGTAGGCTCTTGCTGTTTTTGAATGTGTTCTGTATCTGTATCTGTACAGCCAGTATAACTGCCATTTGGCATACTACAACAGGTTCAGTATCTGTAAATGCCCTTTGGCTCTTTTTGACAAGCACAATAAACAGAGCAACAGTCAAGAGATGCAAGGTGACCCTGGCAAGGAAGGGCTGACCCTGGCAAGGGAAAGACGAGCCTGGAGACAACTCTCCATCTTTTACCTTTTCCCTACAATGACCTGGAGGTCAAAAGACTAGATAGGTTAAGGTAATAAACAATGGACCACAGCTTAACGTCCAGTCTTAAGCCGGACAACAACCCTTTCTGGTATGCATGTTGGGTGAGCGACACAGCCAGAATCAAACTCACGGCTTCTATTTCCAGAGGCAGGGCCTCTAACCACTGGACTATGCATGCTAGCAAATAATAAAAGACAAAGCCACGTGTACCTTAGTGTCATACTCCAGCTGCCAGTTTGGTTTGTCTGTCAGGTTGGCTTCTGTCAGGTTCATGATGTAAGTCTGCTGGTTCACTACCAGCATGGAGCTGGGGACAGGAGAAAGACAACATGCTTTTGAGAATGGCGTAGCATCAAAGATTGAGGTTAGTCATGGATTCAAATCTTCCCATTTGTGGTTATAGACATTATGTACTTGGGAAAGGTACCAAGTCGACTTTCCTTGTTCCTCCCAGGTGTAAAGCCGATTGGGTACCTGACTTTGGTTGGGGAGGTAAAAAGTGCTGGAAGGAGAGGGATGGACTTCACCTCCTGATACCGTGCCCTAGACACAGTGGATAACAACCCACTGCCCCAATGGCCTGAAAAGGTCTATTATCACTTTAACCACAGGGAGATGTATCTATAGCATCTTTTTACACTGTTCTTGCCACTATATCATGATGCAAGACTAGGC
This sequence comes from Branchiostoma floridae, assembly GCF_000003815.2. NCBI lineage: Eukaryota > Metazoa > Chordata > Leptocardii > Amphioxiformes > Branchiostomatidae > Branchiostoma > Branchiostoma floridae. The sequence continues at coordinate 3,687,537 of NC_049988.1, read as the reverse complement.
CATGTTAGACTTCACTCTGGTTTTTAAAATTCTAAAGATACAGATATGGCAAGTAGCTTATAATAAAAGCATAGGTCAGGCAAAAAACTTGACTATGCCTGTATTCACCAGGTAAAACTGTTAGTGCATCAAGGCATAACCTGATCCTCTGGCTTTGTTTTCATTACATTTTTCCAGTTGAGCATACTTTTTCGGAAATCTTGGAGAACCAACAAATTAAATTGGTGTGGCCTTAGGCACTATTATAATCATGTTCAGTGAGCACCAAATAAGACTTTCTGTATAAAAAAATGACTCCACCCCTGAAGTGTTGCCAAAAAAGGAAAGGAGGTTACCATCTTACCTGCCAGTATAGTTCCCGTCTATTTCATACACTTTGTACCCAGGGTTCAGATACTGGTAAGTCGTGACACTAGGCCCGATGTACGCGATGTTGGTGGGCCTTGTACGATTCTTCATGTCGTAAAACAGCTCAAAATGGTCGCGGTGGGTGTGTCCGAAGAACTGGGCCGCCACTGTGCTTTCATACCTGGAAAGATATAAACGATTTGTACAGTCTGTGCTATTTACATGTAACTTCTCTAAAAAGGCTATAATTTGGCAGGTGTAGCATGCCAGAACATACTCTAAATATACACTCACTGGCATGCTACAGCTGCATTGGTTGAATGGCTGACTTCTTATTTTTTAGTTTCTCTTTCCTGATCCATGGTAAGGCCTTGTAGCAAGGTTGAAGTGGCTATGTTTTGGGGAGGATTCGAATCAGGGGATTTTCAAGGATTCAAGCTCATTCCAGAAAGAGCAAAGAGCTCCCCCTAGCTGCTCACTTCTGATGTGCAGACAACAGTTACAGTGCATCAATTTTCTGAAAGAAAGCAATGTTGCCCAGTCTTGGCTAAAATATTGCACCATTTAAGTGACATCTACATGAACATCCAGATTTATCATCCATCATGATAATTAGTACAACTTTTATATTTACTGACACATCAGACAGACAGTACACCCAAGAACATGCTTTGAACCGGGACGGAGGCCGCTACCAAGTACCTTTGACCGGTTGCTCACATCACACTTCCAGAAGATGAAATGTTCTTACCAGTTGAGTTTTCAGTTGTCTCAAAGAAGAACAGAGGGAAATCCGGTGAGTTCAAACATTGTTTTGGAAGATAGTTCTGACTAGTTCTCTTTAATTTGCAGTTCTACATAATCATACAAACCTGTCAATGATTCTGTAGTAGTTCCAGCTCCATGCCTTTAGACAGTTAGTCCCTGGGGGGATGTGTCCAATAATGTGTACCTGAGGTGGGGCAAAACAAGAACATATTTAATCAACACATTGCATCTTACAATACAAAAAAATACCCCCAGGTGCTTCTGAGGGGGGCAGAAGAGAGCACCGGTAAGACGGATGTCACGGTAACGACTTGGCAACGGCCCCGACTACCAGCTGAACAACCGGCATCAAATACACTTTCAAGTAGCATTGTAAATGTGGAAAAGTGTGCAAATTTAGGATTCATCAAGATCCAGCAGGCAAAAATGGGTTGTCTGAGGCAAAACCCAGAACAACGCTCGAGGCATAAAACCCTCGGTGAGACGGAGGAGGTTAGGAGATGGGAAGAAACCCACAGTTCTCAGGACCTTCATGTAAGTGGCGAGCATCAGACGGCCACCCCAAGCTCTGACCTAGTTCCAGCGGCAGGACTGTCTGCCAGCAGCAAAGAGATAGAGGCATTACCAGAAAGCACAAGTTAGCTACATAGCCAAGGGGCGCTACCAGAAAACATCAGGGAAGCAGTCATCCTAAAGTCAGCACAGACTTAAAGCAAATCATCCTCCTAGAACTGACTGTACCATGGGAGGAACGGGTAGAGGAGGCCCAAGAGAAAAAAAACTCTAAAATGCCTGGTCTGGTGCAGAAGGAGTTGGACAGCGGGTGAAGAGCACAGTGCCTCCCAGTGGAGGTAGGAAGCAGAGGATTCATCTGTCAGTCAAAAGGACTCCTGATAGTACAATGTAGCATGCAAAGTGATCAAAAGAGAATGAACTCTGACCTTTTCCCCTTTGTCCTCAGCCTGCTGCAGCTGTTGAGTGAGCCACTGCAGCTGGCCTGCAGGGTCGGTGGTGTTCAGCAGCAGCCACCAGTTGTTGGTGTTGCAGTAGTTAGTGTTGATGGAGATCAGCCGAAGCCCGGGTCGAATTAGTATCGAGTAAAAAGCACCTCTGTGATGGGATAAGAGAATATAAAGTCATGAACATTAACTTTATAGACTGATAGAACCCATGTTCCCCCACTTCATACAACTAAGTAATATAGACAAATTCATATTCCTTATGAATTTAGACAAACCTTTAAGCATATCTGTGCATACGTTTTCAATATCACAAAGAAACAAGAAGAATTCGAATTCACACAGTAGAATAGGATTGTAGATTCATTGTATATAGTTCATGTATCTTTTGTTACGACCTGTACTGAATCAAGTGGGTATGTATGTACAATAAAGGTCTTCATTCATTCATTCATTAACAAGGACACACACACATGCACATAGTTACATATGCATGTATTACACACAAATGTACATGCACATGTACACACACTAAGACACACTTGTAGTACACTCAAGGTTCCTACTACATGAACAAGGTTTACACTAGCAAAGACATACCTTTCAATGTTTCTCTTGGTACTGACAGGTGTCCAATGTGTCCATGTTTCAGCCAGGGCATCGTACAGCCAGGAGATGGAGTCTTTACCAGTGATGAATGGAGGTGGGAAACTGGGAGGAAAAAATTATTTTATTTATCAGAATACTACAAAAGTAAGACAAGTAAATGGCCCATCCAATAACAACAGCAAATTAAGATAACACATTGTAATAGCAAAAATGTCTCTGCTCCAGAAAAAACACACATGCTAAACCACTTTGCACACTGTCATTCTGAGAGTTCAGCAAACATGGAAAGCTTCTGGGTTTTGAAACAAGTATGAAATAACTACTGTTTGACTATGATTAAGGAACCAAATTGAATGACATGTGTAATATATACGCTGGCAACAAAAATAAAACTCCAAATGCTCAACATTTCGGCACTAACAGTTGAAGAAAGTCCTTGACTTCCTAGTCTTGTTACATTTTATTCATCAATGCATTAAAAGTATGTTGACTTGTATGGTTTCTTGCTTTATAATTCTAGCTAGTCCTGATGACTGTGACACTTGGCCGTACCATTAGAAGGTCTTCGAATGGACCAATATTTTACTCACTTTATTCTGTATGGAAGTATTTCTTCTCTTTTCTCCAGTTTTGCTGTCAGAGACCAGGACTTACAAGCGTACAGGAATACAGAGGTGCCCAACGAGCGTTAAAAAACATTGAAACAACTCACCTGTCGACCGGTGAGCTCTCATGGTTACCTAGGGCAGGGTAGATTGGGATTTTCAGATACTTTAACATCATGTCTGACACGGTGTTCAGGACGTGTAACTGGTCTGTACGCGACTGGTTCCAAACGTCGTGTGCTGGGATGTCGCCTGCCCAGATGGCATAGTCGAACTGTGACTGTATGGGAAATACAAATTTGAGTTTTTACATTTTACCTTTCAGTCTACAGATTTGTGTCAGACCTACCCATAATTGGGGAGGGGGGTGATACATATTCTAATTGGAGTAATTTAACCTAAAAAATGCAGCAGCTACTAACATTTGGCCAGGGATGGACCTTTTGTGTGTGTGTGTGTTCTATTCCTTGAATTGTGAAATAGGGCTTAACATTATATAATGATGATATGCTAATTATAACTGGTATAGAACAATGCCAACATGTTGGAATGAACCCACAGAAACAGCAAGTTTTTTTTTGTACAGATTGTCCTCCTGACACCATAAAATGTATGTCATACAGTTAAAATTTGGTCCAACAGCCATGTCCACAAGACGACTGTTCAAGACGATCACTTTTTTCTAGTTCCAAATTTTTTCCCCATCTACACAAGCATTATAGTTACGAGAACACAGAGACAGTTAAGCCAACTTTCTCATGCTAACAGCTACACTGTTTACACAGCTGCTGATGTTTCTGTATATTGTGTCAAGTCCTACCTGTTTCTGTGCCAGGTGTTGTAGCAGGTTTTCCATTGTCCACAGTGGTGTGTCACAGTACCTGTAGTCTCCCCACTTCCCCGCAGGTTTGGGACCTCCCTCTAAACAACACAACACATTCAAAACTTTGTCAATAAACACTAAAACCTGCATAATATAGGAGTAAAGAATAAGAAACAACACACATTAGATTTTTACATTGAATATACAAGAGTGCTTTGATTGTGTCCTGACTTTGAGAGTGCTTCTACAGTTGGTGTTGTTTACATGACTTGGATAGGATTTTGAAATGCCAATGGACATCAGATACTCCACCAAACAGAATCCTTTGTAGCGAAATGGACTATTGTTTTTAGTACTCCCAATTCACAAGTTTTCACAGATAATTCAGTCCAGGTTCATGTCTGGACCTAGACCTGATCCGCTGGACCTGAGCCATACCTGTGCCTGAATTATCTCTACCGGTACCCATCCCTACTGGCTCACTCACCTTCACTGGCTATTTATGATAATATAAATCATCTAATTATTGGGTGGGCCTACTACTCATTCTTTCCAGCCAGGGGCTGAATTGCGAGGAGCTTACAATAGGCGGGGCTAAATCACAAGGGTCTGGAGCAAGCTGCCATTCGGCGCCACTCAGGTGACCTCAGTACGACAGTAATTGCCCCAGGTGCGGCCAAGGTACTGTAGGTTTTGAACCACTCACACTGCAGCATCGCACGTGTGGCAGGTTCTTTAACGTGCATGGGGTATGGCTCTCCCCAGACACGGGACCTCCATTTAACGTCCTATCCGAGGGACGGCCCTAGCCGAAGCTAGGTACTCATTTTCACCTGAGTAAGGTGAGGAAATCGTGTAAAGTGCCTTTCCTAAGGGCACAAGATCGGTAACACAGCAACCGGATTTGAACCCGCGACCTCTCAGTCATGGGCCGAACACGCTGCCGCTGCGCTACGCGGTCTCACAAATAATGGACAAATAATATAATGGACTTACTGCCTGCCGGGCTGTTGGCCCTGCAACAAAGAGGTTCCCCACAGTCTACATTTGCACCAGGTTTGTACAGTAGGTCTACATGGACATCAGACAAGAACAGCACTCGACTCACTGGAGCACCTGGCTACAGGGGTAGAAAAAATGCAAATCTCAGGCCATGCTGACATCAATATTGCCACTATTACTGTTACCATAGTTACTGTTACCATAGTTACTGTTACCATAGTTACCTTAGGAGGCTTGGGTGGGGTGACGGGTGGTTTGGGGGTGTTGGGTAGGGTGATGTTCCAGAAGCTTGTTGGGTCGTACGGGCTGCCACAGTCGTGCACAATCAGCCCACACGCTTCCTTTGGACTGAGCGCAAGCTTGTCAATCACTGTCAGGATCTCATGCTACAAGAAAAAAAGGAAAGAAATGTTTTTGTTGTTAAACTTTAGAGCCAAGTTGTTGCAGCTAAGCTTCCATTTTCATCTCCTAGTTCAATAATTAAGATCATACAAAATCTGAATTACATGTACTGTAGATGCAGAAACTTTCGCAGTGGTTTAATGTTTGTGGTTTTCGCGGTGGCCGCTTCACCGCGGACTTAAAAACACTGCGCACATTTTTCCATGGCAGTAAGAGACTACAGCGCATGGTGCTACCGCGAAATTAAAACCACCGTGAAAAGTCCTTTTTCCCGCTACCACGAAATTAAATCCCCACAAACTTAAATGTACAGTATACTAGCATATAGCCCCTTTGTATGCCAGTATTGTCAGCTATGCATCTAAACCAGCCCTGTGAGACATAGTCAAAATTTATTCCCAGAGAATGCATTGGCTTGCTTTTGTGTACTTTTGGTAGAATTTTAGCAAAATTTAAGCCTATTTCTGACCAAGCCCAGTATGATGAAACGGCTACATCCCTGAGGGGTTGCCAAAAAAATCCCCTACTATTAATTAGCAACAGTGAAAGTCCAGAACAGAAGAATGTGTCCAGACTAGGCAACCTTACCTTGAACAATTGCACAATGTAGGTACAGACTGTCTTGTCTTCTACATGGAACAAGATGCACAGCTTGGTGACCACTGTGGCTATTTCATCCTGTGGAGAAACACACACAAGCAGATAATTGTATGATTACAACTGTGTACCTCACGGGTGCAAATATATCAAGATAATTTCACAACTATTCTATTAATGTATAAGAAATGTCCCTGCCCCTGACGTGAAAAACAAAATCCAAAAGATATAAGGTAATGGTAAAGCTGTCATCTTTAACTGAGATGAATTAAGATGCTTTTACAAGTAGCTAGTGGTGCAATGCAGCCTCACTGCGACTTGTGTTTGCGGCCAAGCAGGCCTGGGCACCCCTACTTTCCTTGAGATTTGACACTTGAAGCTATCAACTAAAGCTTCCACATACACTGACACACAGGGACGCAAATTTTACGTCACCCTCTTAAACTAGTTAAAGGACTCGTACCCAGGATGCAAACGTGTTTATTATTTGAAGTAGCAGAGTGTGCAAACCACAGGATAAAGAACCCGTTCACACTAAATGTGAACGCAACGTGGATAGATTATTAAGTATGTAAATTTCCGATTTTGCCCCTAGTTGGAGGCTGTATATCAAGGTACACTGGGTCAAAGTTTGTGTTGTTCTTTTTGAGTGTGAACGAGGCGTATTGTGTGTCATTGAGTGTGCATCATAGAATGGAAGCTCACCTGTGACTTGTTTTGGATAAACAAACCCTGCACCACCTCCATTCCCATCTCACACAGACTGCACTTCAAGCTGCCTTCTAACTCTGGGTCTGACAGTCTGGGGAGGGAGGAACAAAGATGAACAACTTTAACATAGAAATGGCCAGGGAAAGTACTTCAGTTTGTATATGCCAGCAAGTATGAAACAGAATTATAAGCATAATGCACAAAGCAGACATTTTTACCTGATCAGAATTGAGTTTCTAAATATTTTTAAAGTTTGTCCACAACATATCATAAGAACAAACAAAATCATACATGCTAAGACTAGATCACTAAAGAGAAGAACAACCATGCAAAATGAAGCATTTGCTAAACAAAGGTTGTTTTGGTAACACTTTGCTTGTATCAAAAGCTGTATAACAAAGCATTGCCTTTAGAAGTTAGATATACAGAACTTGTAATAAAAGATGATGATGGTCAGTATATACCTCAGCTGTCTCCAAGTTTGTTTCTGTCAAACTCTTATATTTGAATTGTTTGGGGGCTCATGTTGTTAATCTTTATTGTTAGATCTGCCATTACAAGCTTACAGAAATGCCTTTTCATCAAATTTCATGTTATGATGTTCAGATTTTTTCCACCCATCCCAACAGGCAAATTTCTGTCCTGGGACGGAGGGACAGGTCCAGAAGACAGCCCTGAGTTTATAGTAAATTGTACAAAGCTGTATTATACAACATGTAGAGAGTGTACCTACTTAAAATACCAGAATTTCATTTAAGCCTTGTGGGAATGGCATGGTAGTGAAGCGACCAATCAGGAGATTGGTGTGGAAGGGGGTCTTGGCCCCTCCACATTGAGATTTTGACAATGTAGAGTTAAAAGTTGGCACTCTGTTTACATCACATGTAATTTGAAGGATTTTTTGGTCAGATTTGAATGGCATATCATCATTTTTCATTGCTCAGACATTGATTAGACATTGTTGAACAAGCAACTAATAGCAAAGCTCCACTACACTAGTTTAAAATTAGCATAATGGCCCTTATTTTAGCAACGTAGTGGTAACAAATTTTAGTGTAGTGGCCCATCACCCTAAAATGCACAAGCTAGAACCCTGATACTGGTAGCTATCAGTAATAATTAAAAAAGACAGCTGTGTTACCTTGCTTCCTGGATGGTCCTTCCGAGAGCATCCAGTTTCTCCATGTCATTGCGGACGTCGGAGTGCGAGGTTGGCGGAGAGGCAACTAGAAGGAGGAACGCACAGAAAAGGGCAGATCCCGCCGAGAACAGAACATACGCCATGCCTAGAAGTGTGGGAAACAGGGAACAGTATCTACATCTTCAGTGGGTTAATATAAAGGTGGAATGGATGAGATGATGACTTTGCCTATCTTTTGAAATTTGCATACAGCTGGGTATGGGAGGCTTTACACATTAAGGTTGATTGTTATTTACGACTCATAACAGGTGCAGGTGACAGGTGCACAGATCCAACCTCATGATATGAGGCTGGATCTCTGCACCTGTCACGCACTTAAAATCACACATGGTACATTGTTCAGAATCAGATTCATTTTCTCATTTTGAGGAATACTGTAAATGCAGAAATTTTCGCGGTGGTTTAATGTTTGTGGTTTTTGCGGTGGCCATTTCACTGTGAACTTTAAACCACCGCGGACATTTGTCCATGGCAGTTAGAGACTACAGTGCATGGTGCTACCGCGAAATTAAAACCACCGCGAAACGTCATTTTTCCCGCTACCGCGAAATTAAATCCCCGCGAACTTAAATGCATTTACAGTATCCAGATATGGCAAGAAAGGGGTATATTTGACAGCCATACAGACAAGAAGGCTATAATTTGTAGGTTGGATCTCTTTTGTCACAGAAATAAAAAAAAAAGGCTGAATTTGATTAAATCCACATGTTTTTTCTTCTTTGTAAAATTGAATGTCACGGTATGGACAAAAACAGTAAAATATCATTTCTCCCACTGAAAGATAGTTGTAATGCTTGTAGACACAAGCAGTATATATAACACCAACAAACTATTCACTACTTGGTGTACATGTTAGCACAGAAACTTGGGAGGGGGTGTTTTATAGTGATTATAAACGTTACGTAAAACTATATCTAAATCAAAATACCAGTTAAACGTGCATACACTTACCTCAATAAAGCTGGCCTCAACAAAATTGCAAGAAATTCCCTCTCACGAGCCACGAAATACGTTGTACAAGTTCCCACTCTGATCAGATATGTTTCGAGAATTTCCGGAACATCAACTTCAAAGCAGAAACCCAAATTTTTTCACCGCTTGTGACAGCAAACTGGGCCTCCGGTGTTTGCTAGAACTCTTTAGGAGTGGGCTCAAGCAAACAACAAAGTTTGCTGCCAAATTGCGTTACATAAAACGATATTAAACACACAATAACTTGGTAACAACCTTTCTGGACAATAAAAACACAACTCGGAACTGACTCAGCGTGGTTGATCTTTGAACTGACCAGCTGATTGGTCACATGCGTGTCGCGTGATCTCCTGGTTCTTCGGATAATGTTACAATATCAGAGTCTGTCTCACTGAGGCTATGTTATGTAGCCAAAATAGCATTTTCCGATAATCGGTGACAGCTATTTTATTGTAGGAAGAAATCTACTTAAAGTCGATAGCCATGGTTGAGACGCAAAGTAATTAACTGCAAACTTGTTGATTGTTGATTTGATTGCATGACATGTATGTACATGATCCGCGCGCAAAGCTTTCCTTCACAAGAATGGTGTTAAAAAAACACCCTGGCGACGCGGCTTCTGATGGATTTCAGAGTCTTTATATGAAAAAGAGGTTTATTTGCTAGCCATGCTCACAACACAGTCTTGCACGCATGCAGTGAGTCTATCTTGGGAGAAGCCTCGCAAACACAATTCAACGCTGTAAAAAGTCAAGCTTGCCTAATTCTGGGTAAATTCTGAAAATCTATACATATGTAGAGTGGAAGCCGCTTAATTGCACACCGAATTTGCCAGCGAATTTCGTTCAATTATCCGGCGTGTGCGATAATGCGGAGTTGGTCATTTGGACCGCATCACCACGGTCGGAGGTGGCCGAGAGGTGGTATGGGAGGTAGTACAACGCACAGTTTATTTACGTGTCACAGTAGTGCTGTACCTGTTGTGCTCCGGACGTCATATACATGTTTTCACGAAACATCGTACTGCAATGCACTTGAAATCGAAACTAAAAGTAAGTTACTGTATACGTTATGTAGCTTCCTGATAACGAAACTAAAGCATTGCACCGCCGAAGGCAAGTGTTATGTCCGTCTGTAGGACCTGAGTCGCTGTGTTGTTTCCAACTGGCTGCCAAGAACATAAAACCACTGCATAAGTATTTTCCCGCGACCCTAATTACGTAATTAGACAATGGACAGATAGAGAACATTTGTTATTGAGTATGTCATAGCAAGTTGTCTGCCAAGTCGTAACGCCGGCTTTGACAACCTTTAGCGGGCGGGCGTCTCTTCCTGGTGCCGATCCCACAATATCGCTTTCATTTGATCCCAATAACAATTTCATACATGTTGTCAGTATAGCGACTTCACAAAGGCCGTTATCGGCTTATTTGTCTGACGATTTTTAGCACGCATTTTCAGTCAATTTGTCGACGATGTTTGACAAATTTTCGTGCAATTATCCGGCGTTGGTGATTTTTGTCGTGCAGATAAGCGAAGTCACTAACAATGGAGTGAATAGGAGACGGTTTGGAATTTTGGGATTCCGTGCAATTACCAGAAGTGTGCGTTTATCCGAGGTGCAATTAACTGGCTTCCACTGATTTACATTCGCCAAAAAGGTTATATTTGGGCGTGTTTAGTCGCCAGGTGACACCCTCTCTATTTAGAACCCCTTATACACATATCTCTGTGTGTGTCTGTGAACAGCATAACTTGATAAGTCTTGGATGGATCTTTAATGGTATTTGGTAGGAAATCGAAGGTCAAAGTCGATAATGGATCCCCTATCTACTTCCTAAGGTACTGCAGCGGAACTACCATTTTTATATTTCCTATTTTGGACATGTCACGGTCTTATTTTTTCTTAAAGTTGGGTAGCTCTTGGGACAGAGAGTTAGTGCTATAAGTTTGGGTCCCCTGGCACTTTTTTTTTTCGGAAATTGTTTCGAAGTTTAGAGGAGAATAAATCAAGGACGTTTTGACGGATCGTCATGCTGTTTTAGGTTTTGTAGGTCTAAGTGGAGCACACGTCATAAGATAATTATTATGTAAATCAATGTCTAATTCGCGTAAGTAATGTAATGGGGAAATTTTATAAATCCCTACATTCCATGACACTTGTCACATATGTAACTGAGAAGGACAGATTTTTTAAGGATATTGATTATGCAAATAGATACCTCATTTGCATAATTAATGACAGGATACTACAATTCTATAGTAGTAAATGATGGAAATTTTATATTTGAGGCATTACGATGCAAACTAAAGTGAAAAGTATTGAACATAAATCATTCGAACCGGCAGGGTACATCACATCTAATTTATGAGGAAACGCTACAACAGCCTTATTTCCTAAGAAATAAGCAGTTGTAATAAACTAAAAACCTATTCCCAAATCAAAAGTCACTTCAAACTTGAAAAATACCTTTCGTCAGTTCGCAATAAAGCTTTTGCTGTTAACATAACCAAATTAAGAACCAGTTCACATTGCTTGGAAATAGAAAAAGGTCGGTACCGTAATATAGCAGTCAACCAGAGGCTGTTGCAGATGAGTATCATTTCTAATGACATGCCCTACATATAGCGTAGATAGACAAAAATTAATGGATATGATCACATGTAAATCTAACACACCTTTACCAACACATGTACTTTCAATCAACTTATGTCATGTCCAGACTACATATCTTCGTATTTAGGCCAATACACATGTAATGCTCTAAAAAAGAGAGAATCTATTGTACAGTAACAGACCGACTTGTTTAACTTGCATATTACACTATGTCAATGCGCCATTTATGTTCACATTCCTATACTATACATGTATCTAGTTATAGACCTTAGACGAGTCATTGTATTGATTGACTTATCACCATTGCCTTACAATTGTACCATGTAGAAATGTCGTGCAATAAAGTACATTCATTCATTCATTTATTCATTTATAAGATAAGATTTTCATACTAAGATAATATTTATATGACATTTCACACCTTTTGTTCATCGGTACATATTTTTTCTAAAGCTACAAAATTCATCTTAGACTTGCGAGTCTTGACCATAGCATGGCCAGATCACTAGATATGGAAACCGAAAGTTCACTGCAGTACGGTGGGAAACCGATAGGCGGAACCATTTTAGAACTTGACCTTTATTTTCACGACCCTACCACATTCAATAATAATTAGAATCCATACCTTGCTTGTCGATTTATGCAGGCTACAAACAGACACACAGGCAGATAAACGGCACCGAACACATAACCTTTAATGGACGATATTACGTTTTAACGTACTGTAAATGCATTTAAGTTCGCGGGGATTTAATTTCGCGGTAGCGGGAAAAAGGACGTTTCGCGGTGGTTTTAATTTCGCGGTGAAATGGCCAACGCGAAAACCGCGAACATAAATCCACCGCGAACATTTCTGCATTTATAGTATTACGCTTGGGTTCTGTACATGTATTCGGTGTCAAGCTTTGTTGGCACTCCCCCACTCCAAAAGAGATATCCAAATGATAGCTAATTATCAACTATGCACTCTGACAATTTTTTGTTTTAGTGCTTTACCTTTATAACCCTAGCGCGGCAATACAGGTAGAATAATGCTAGGCATTATAAACATTTAGATCTCTCTCGCTCTGTAGACTTAAGATGGCCCAGGGCATATGAGCACTACTTTCAAAGTCCTGTAGGAAAATTGTCATAACTCCGTCATAGAAGCTTGAAAATGCCTGAAATTTGGAGTATACGGAAAAAAACAACTATAGAAATGCAAACATGAGTCATTTATGAAGTTACATGTTATGCATTTTGAGATATTACAATTTATTATGATGTATAATGTTTTCCAACAAAATGTAGTCTAGAAAACCATTCCCAACGCGCAAATTACATGAAAATTTTTCAGTACATACTGACATATGTTCCCTTTCAGAACAAGTGAGATTTATTGATAAACATGTTCCCGCTCTGTGAAAAATATTGATTTTTTCACATTTATGCATATAATTTTAGGGTACCTTTTTCTATAATCACCTTATAACTCAAAACAAAGACCATATACAATATATTCAACTACATCTGAGTGTAGAACAGGACATTTCCAGTGATTTAATTTCATTTTCAATCATTTTAAGTCATTGCTACCGTTTTCTACAAAGGTTTGAAGTTTGGATTATCAATTTCTACCCTGTAAGCCATGTTTTTAGCAAATCTGGCCATCACTCAAGTTGACAGGTGTAATTAGCATCTCATTGGGGAGTAATTATCTGTAATTTGCACTTGTGCCTTGACAAAAGAACCAAGATTTATTGTTATGCGTAGACTAGTTTGTTGGTATAATCAGTTGTATTGTAGCAAGATTGTTATTATGCTCATAGAACGACAAAAGTTTTAGGCTGTCTTAGAGAATAAGTCTCTCTATTTCAATTACATTGAAGATGGATTCTACAAAATGCACATCCAGAAAACCGTACAACTGGGCCGGGCATTTTGGCCCCGCAGCACGGCTACGAATCCCTGGGGTCAAGAGACTGTACTATTCGCCAAAAACTCAGATAAATACGCTCAAAACGAGTCCGACTTGGACTATGTTGCTGTCTTCGAACGGGGTTGGTTTTTATTGGGGGGGGGGGTAGATGCGTTGGTTCGCGATTTTCAACGTTATCTACGTTTTCTTGCGCCGGGAAAGGGATTTTGCCCAAGGAGCTTGGTTTGCCGAGGAAGGGAGTTTGCCGTGGCATAAGATAGCATCATTAGCTTGGGAAGGAAGGTGGAGGCTAATGAAACTCCTCACTAATACTATCTTATGCCACCGCAAGATCTGCTAGGAGATAAGTTATATAGCTCAGATATTAACCTCCTTGCTCAATACATTACAACCTCCTTGACTCAATACTGCCAAACTGGGGTATGAAATGACGCGATTTTGGTCCAACAATTTTTTCGAACGCACCAGAATAGAACAGAGAGCCAAATTGTGTGCTTTGAGAAGTAAAACATAACACGGGTTGCTATAGTTTGCATGAAATAGTGTATAAAACTGACCATGAGAACAACAAATCATTAGAGAATACTATGCAATCTACAGCCATAATGATTCTGGCCTGTCGCCATGTTTGTTATCATTACTGATTAGAATGTTTGCTTAGGGCTGTCAGAGTTAAATTGCCCATGATGAAGAGAATTTGAAATTAACCAAAATGCATGTACAGTATACTTCGATGTGTAAACATTTGTAGAAAAGCGTAAAAAAAGGGACACTGGTCTCCTCCTTCTATATTTCCCCCAAGACAATTGTACAAAAGTCGTGTTATTTGGAGGTTGGTCCAGGCAGACAACCATACATATGATCTAGGCCGACAAAGGAAAATAGCCACACTAATTCAACTCGTATGTTCTTTTCTTTTTATAGCTAAAACCCTATGCTTCCCTTATCAGAAACGCCCGTGTTGGTAAAATGCCCTTTCCCAAGCTGTTGGTTATATTGAGCAAAAAAGTCTGGTCATTTAGGGCAAGGAGTTTATATAGAAATATATAGGGTGTTTTCTATTTCATGTGTTTATGTTGTGTTGTTTCCTTTTGCAGTTTACCTGAAGCACTTCAAGTATGATGCATAACATTTTTGATAAATCCCGTGTTTACAGAGCAGCGGGAGTTGTTAAAACTTTCAGAAGCATATCAAATACTTCAAACATCTATCTGAGTATGAGACTGTGATTTTTCCCATCTTTTGTATGGGTTAGATTGTAGTTCTCCCTGGTTGTGAAGAAGGTAATTTTTGTCTGTCGTTCACACCCGGACGGAGACAAAGGACCAGACTACACATACGCCGTGGCAAATACAACAATGACTGCCCTGCTGTAATTTAGGATTGAACCAAGGAGATTCCATGTTTGCTGTGATTGACAAACTCAAAAGTGTCATATTTAAGTGTCAAATTTATGGTTAAAGAAAAATGAATCAATAAAGAAATGACGATTAGAAAATAGATTGAAGATTAGTCAAAGCGCGTGTATTCCCATTCAGCGATTCACAGATGTGTGTTGTTTCTTGTTTTGCCGAAGTCATTAGTGGCCATGAACCAGTATTCTGTATGCATAAACACAAGACTGTCTTGTCCTTCCCTTTGCACTTCCTCAGATTTTAGAAATTGAGTGCGAGCAATTACCTCACCAGGACAGATTAGCGCCTGATTGGGATGCAAAGTGAAGGCGGGACACTGGGCGGCAATTATCACTCAAACTACTGCATATTTACAAGCTATGTGCTCGCACTTGGCTCATTTCAATATTCAAGTACCTAATAATCATATTTAAATGAGTTATCTGGCAAGGCAGGCCTGGGCAATCTTAAGTGAATGGAGCGTATTGATCATTAATTGTTTATTCTGTGATCTATGCTGTACGCTTCATGTACTATACCAGCCAAGTCTATACGATAGTCTACGTAAGTCTAATCAAGTCTTTTGTCTCAGTTAAATTGTAGATACACTGTTGACAGACGGAATTACGAGCAGTATAAACAGTTACTAAGTAACACAACATGTCTACTGTATATCATTAAACCTCAGAGAATCGGCAGTGTTTGAGCAGTTCAAACTTGGCGCTACCAATTACTCATAGCTCATCTCACCAGCTATTGGTCGATACCACATTTAAATGAACTACCAAATATGGTCAAGTCACATGTCCTATTCCTAAAATAGCCTAGGGGCCTGGTAACACCCAAATATGACCCAAATACAAAATGCGCCATTTGTTCTATCCTTAGTGTCTGTTTCAAATCGTTTCAGTGTCTTCTTTCCAGTGTCCGGCAAAGTAATAACCGACTGAAAGAATATCGAGGCCGGATGGACTCGACTTAAGCAAGCAAGTAAGCAAGAAAGAATAGCTTAACGTGACCACCTTTTCATTAGGCATTTTGCAGTACACAAAAGAGGCGACTACAACCGATTTTAGATTGAAGACATTTGGAGAAAGAACATTTGTGGATTCCTGCGAACTTGCGAAAAAGTCTACAAAAGAATGACACGAGCAAACTATATTTCAATACACAGTATATTTTGCGGCGCGCGGGTAGCTGTGAACTTGAGAATATAGCTACCCAAGAACAATCAAGAATGTCTTATTCTACGGTCACATTTCCCCCGGCCCTGTCGGGAAATTACCGGAAACAAAAGTAAAGCTGTTTATCAAGGAATACGCTCAAACTAAACTCATCATGGCTTATTTGATGTTTTTTTGTGTGTGTTCTTTGGCCCCTTTAAGATTATATCATACTTTTAGGGTTCGTTCCAAGGTCTGCTTTACTATTCTCCAAGTAGAGGTTTGGTCGCGGAGATAGTTGTGATCTTGTGGAGTACCGGGAGTTTACTTGCCCCCCCCCCCCCCCGTACAAATTCCGACTTCTACCATGATACGACTACTCCGCGACCCAACCTCTGCTTAGAGAATACTGTAATGCATTTAAGTTCGCGGGGATTTAAAATTCTCTGGTAGCAGGAAAAATGACTTTTCTGCAGTCTAATACTATAATAGAAAAATGTTCGCGGTGGTTTTAAGTTTGCGGTGAAGTGGTAACCGCGAAAACCGCGAACATTTCTGTATTTACAGTATGTGTCACGAGATAACATCGTGATTGTCAGGACCAGGTCTCCCCTGTGATGATAACCATATGGACAGGGGTCGGGTCACACAGCCACGCCACGGTGGCAGTCAGGAGAGGACACGACGTGGGAGAGGACAGAGTAAAGTAGAGTAGAGTACTAGAGCTGAGGGCTGATAAACAGAATGAAGTTGAATTTATCAACTATATGGCTGTCACCTGTATTTGAACGTGCACGTGACATTCTGGTAGTGCAGCTGGGGTGGAGATGAGGCAAGTTCAACCAAGATAGAGATGGGAACTGGGAGATCGAGAGAACTGAGGACGTGGCAAGGCTACTGGGCCTGTGAAGTGTGATGGGTGAAGCGCGGGGCAGGGAGGCAGAAAGAACACATATAAAGATGCCTGCCGATCCCTGACTCTGAAGAGAACGCCAGCCCGGAGTAAATCTTCCATGACCACTGTATTGACACTCGGGGAGCGAGGCAAGATGCGGCGGGTACGGGCGGTGGAGGGCTTAGTGGGAAAGACATCTCAAACTACTCGTCAGAAGGAAAGGTAGGTGGACCGTGTTGTGGATACCTGTCTTGTACTGTTGTGTACTTTAACGTTACTTTACTTCATTGTAGTCTTAAATTTTTCGACACTTAGTTATGTGATTGTGACCCGGAAGTCTGAATATCGGGCAGCGATCCACCATTTTGAAAACAGGTTTAAGTTACGTAACGTTTGCGTTAACTTTTTTGTTCTTCCATAGTTTATGTTCAAGTTCATGTTTATGTATCTGTTCACTACGTAAACGGTTGTGTAGTTTTCTTCCTGCCACATGTCTTCTTCGGATTGTTTTGGTGACGTATAGTGAGCGAGAAATCCGCATGGTGTAGAGCTACATTTGTCGCAGCGGATTTCCGAGAAGTCTATATAAAATGAATTCCAGATGTAGCACAGCGTAGGGAAACGTGATGCATTCTGATTGGCCGGGCAGGCAACGTGGTCCGAGACGAGACTTATCGTAAACTTTCTACTTTCTAATGTTGTCAGTTTGAGGAGATCGGTACACCTATATCTCAACTATTGCATCCACCCGTTCCTTCCCAGATGTTTGTGCCCACATGCTTCCTAACAATGCAACAATTAGACTATTTCTTCATGTTGAATAGCATTGTCATGTGTGAATCAAACCAAGGAGGTTAAAATAATGTTAATCTTCTTGATAAAACCTGATAAATCTATGTAACAAAGCGTTTGGGGTGACGCCTAAGCTTACTTGGTGTTGCCTGGAAAGTAATAACCACAATGGTTTGAAGTTTGGCTGACATTTATAAAAGGTTTTACATGCCCAGAAATTCGAGCTGTACATTCCTACGTGAAGCATCGAACTTATTGATCACCCCTTAAGATTTATTGATGAGTTCGATCAGTATAAGTGTCTATCCTGGTTCGTTGTGCGAACTAGTTTGTTAATTGTAAAAGTGTGATAAAAAAATGATAATGACTTACTAAGAAAAATTTACAATTTACGTTGCTCTTTCCGGTTATCATATCTGTTATCTTGCCAATGTGCAAGAGGACGCCGAAAATTTGGTTAACGTTTCATCCACCTGCCTTCATGTTCCGCCGGGGTTCCCGGCCTCTCCAAATATTCTCTCCAAATGTTCTCTCTCATCCATGCTATGCTGGCCCATATTCATAGGATATTAAATCTTATTCTATACCTCTATTTTTGTAGTCGTCAACATTGTAATGTGCTGATTTTCCAGCCTTTCCAAATATACTCCAGTTGAATATTCCAGTAACGGTCAGCTGTTCCCTCTTCGTCCCTATCCGCAGTTACAGTGCCGCAGGGATACGTACTTGACGATCACGTCAGACGTTGGCGATTCCAGTAGGTCAATCATCGAAGCAGCTGCGGGTCAACGTCTTTCGGTATGTCGTCAAGGTAAGTAAGCACGATGTTCCAATGCGTCGAGTAACCAGAGTTCAACTTAGCACAACTTTAAGCCTGGGGCACAACCCACCGTACGTGCAATTTGTCCGTACGTTTTTTTGTGGAGGCCACGTCCGCCACGTATTCCTGAAAACGCTGAGGCTGTACAGAGCAGGTGCGTCGCCCGTACTGGCACGTACGGTGGGCGAATCCGCAGCCCGAACGCAGAGAAAGTTCTGCATGAACTTAAATTTCTACGGCGTGTCTGCGTGATCCAAAATCCGTCGGATTCCCTACGAGCTCTTACGGAGACGGTACTTACCACTTAAGGACACCAAAAGATTGCCCACGTTTTGGCACGTAGACAGCACGTATTTGCACGTACGGCGGGTTGTGCCCCATGCTTAAGGCAGCTAAGTCAAAATCTGTACACTACATTTCGGCTGACAAGGCATAAATAAGCTTACCTCACTCATGAATACCGAAGACAAATTTCAATTTCTACAGTGTTTTCTGGTTGTTACGAATTGACAAGAAAGAGAAGAGAATTGTTTTTGTACTTCAATTTTAACCTTTGTTCTTTGCGTGCGTTCTCCCTACGTACATCAGCTCCTGAGATTAACATTAGCTAACTGTGACGACCATCCATGTGGAGACTTAATCCATGTAGAACACACACCAACAGACGTACAGCGATAGTACCAAATTTATGAGGGTGATTTTACAATAATCCCTTATTGCTAGCATCACTATTATATTACTATAGTATAAAACTATTACATTAAACGGGTAAAACTGTGTTCTCTCGTGATCTAATGCACAGGCCAACCTACCGGACAAAAGCGAAGACGACGAGGTGTTCCTGACAGACGTATACCATGTCCATCAGGACGACACATTCCCGCCACACCCAACATAGAGACTCTTACCGCCACAAGGGAAGTAGGTCGAGTCCTTTCACGAGAAGTGGCCATCGCTGAGAGGAGCCAGAATAAACGTTTGTGCGGCTTGAAAATTTTGAACAGAGGGGGGCACATAACATCCAGAACAGCGCCATCGACAGAAGGAAGGCAACATGAGGGAAGTAGAGGCCAGTAGCAGAGCCAAGACGTGTAGCCGATAGATTTCGATCATACTTGTACATGTATAGAAAACCTGACATGACACCAGTTATAGAATTCACGGATTGGCTGATTGATTTACTGTTTGTATATCACAAATATGTATTTTAGTGTATACATTGTAGTAGTTTATTTTATATGTATATCAATGGACATTAGATGAAATAACCGTTGTTTCGCGGAGTGACCTGTCTGTTTGAAACACCAAAATTTGAACACGAGATGTAATGTATTTGTATGACAGAGGGTCAGAGAGTACAGTTCAGAAGAGAAAGACCGAGGTTAGCGAGGTCAGCATTACCATTATAGTAACGTCAAATTACCTTATATCAACAGTCTCCCGTGCCCAGTGTACGGAAAACCTTGTCTCTGCGTCATTCCTTTTCCTTTATTCTACCTGTACTAGCTGCCCTAGTCTTCAAAGCAGAATCTAAACAATATGAAATCCATTGGTTTCATGTCTTGTTTGAAACATGTGACTTTTTAACCTTTCAAAATCAGGCTTTACTTAGTCTGTATCTATATAGCCGGTATAACAGCCTTTCGGCGTAACACGCCAGCTTCAATTCCAAAGGACAACCACCTTCATATTTTATAAAAAGATATTGACAAAAATATGTGACACATTGGTCTTCATTATTTTTTGACCTCGTGAAAGCATATCATCCCACCTTGTAAAAAGCAAAGCTCGAAAGATATTGGCAAAAGCTGTGCTATATTGGTCTTCATTGTCTTCTTTAAATCACTCTATTTTTCTACCACTCAAAACCAGGCTCACTATAACTTCAAACGATAACAAATTCACAGCATTCCATTCCGTATTGTAAAAAGCACAAGCTTATATAAGAAATAACGGCAAAAATCTGGGACATATTGGTGTTCATTACAACATTCATAAAGCATGCGAAACATCATAATGATCTGTATGTGCAGCTTATGATATGCAGTCATTCCGGCTATGTGAAAAGACCGCTCCCTTAAACCATTAATCCTGACGCAAAGAATGCACTGCTAGAATAGTCTTCAATTACCACTGTATGAACTATACCCTTGAGGTTTAGCCAAAAATCAATTCCCAAGGGAATGCATTCGTGCAATTTTCTAAATTCTTTCAAAGCGATCGTAATACTGTAGAAAATGCCTCCGCCCCTGAGGCGTCGCCAAAAAAGACGTTTTCACATCAGTCACTCATACTCATGATACTGTAAGTCGTACAATAGAAGAAGCTGAAAAATCAGCAAAAATGTAACGTAGAATAAGAATATGAAACAAGTACTAATGATCACAAATGTCATGTGTTCAATCATTTGTTCAACCTTCTAGATTTCATAGAGCTAATGAAGGCGACTTTCTTTGGTCAAAATATTTTTTTCTATTTATATTTTGGAGTTTCCAGTTGATTTTTATTTGATTTCATTTATTCCGCTGTATACAGATCTAGAGAAATGCAGCTAGGTCATATAATCAAATCAACATGTCTATTAAGACATGATCATAGCTCATGTTTGTATTTGATGTTATTTTTCACTCCTCTGGTGCGAAATTAAATGAAACAAACAAACAAACGCTAGAAGTGTTGGTGAAAGTATGTTGTGAACGTCAAAGTGCTTGATCTTTTAAAATTATGATATCAAATCAAGGCAAAACTACTTTCATTGTTTAGAGGTCTTTAGATTGCATCCTTGGGCACTCCGAAACTGATGTGAGGGTTCGCAGAAAAAAAGTTGGAAAAGATGTCTTCAAAAACGGTTATGAAAGCTAAACAATGCATTCTAGTAGTTCTGCCCATCCCTAGTCGGGTCCTAGTCTATTTTTGGGTGCACATTTCGTCTTGGAAATAGTAGAAATTTGCCACAAAAGAATAAAATAGACAGATTCATATGCCGGAGGAGTTGCCTAGCCGAAGAGTAGGAGCATAGTTTGCTTTTTCAGCCACATGTGGAGCCTGGTAGAGACTTAGAAAACCCATCAAGCCAAGCAGATCCTAAAGTTTGAATTTCGCGCCATTTGAATTCGGGATTGCCCCGGAAGTGACGTCTGGATGACGTCAGAGCGTTTTGTAAGGTATTTCCTACTGCGCCTGCGCTTGGTCAGATTGACCTTCACGAAGTTTCCGTACAGAGCTGTCAGGACACCGGTGTGTTCGCGTGTTTCTCTCAACTTTCTCCAATCTCAGCGAAAAGTAAGTCCCCCAAATCATCTAGGTCATCATTTTAACTCCATAGACAACATTGAGTACATTTTGGTGTAGTTTTTGAGGTAAAGAATATTGAAATTTATAGCTTTTATTCTGGGACCGGCATTTCTTTTTTCGCGGGCGCCATATTTCAGGACGCCGAGGACACGTAAAAGCATGTTTGGGGGGAGGGCACGGGAGGACAAAGCCAAGGGTACTCAAGTTCAGGGCTTTATTTCGTTACAAGCAAGATTTTTGTCTTTCTGGGTGTTAAATCTTGGTCAAAACATACCAGTGTGCGTAGATAGAAAAGGTTTTGGGTTACGCAAGCGAAGGGGAATACCTTACGAAAGGTATTTCGTAAACCAGCACGCGTCCTATACCGGCTTTTTTTTTAATGGGATGTCCCTAGAAACAGGCGATCATTTCCAACAATTAGTGCACTATTTTGTTAACAAAAATACTTAAAATTAGTCATATCTCTCTGATGCAGTTCCAAATATGGAGTTGTGTAGTGAAAAAAAGGTATTTTTATGATGTAAGAACGTGTTTGAACCGGCTCAAGTCACCGGAAGTTGAGTCACCTTCCAGACACGTAAGCCGGGGGTTGCGCAACGTGACTTCTTCCGCGCGTCCTTGTTCCGCGTGAGCATTTATTGTTAGCTAGGCTCCAAACTCCAAAGCAGGCTCCGCGTGTGGCTCCTTTGCTGTCGTTTTGTTGCATTAATCATGTATAGCTTTGACACCTGACCAGGCTGCTTGGGTTCCCTTTTGGGAGGTATTGGGGCTTATTTTGGTTTCTGTACATGCTGAAATTTTTACGGTGAACTTTTCACAGAAAATTTAAAATCACAGTGAAACTGAAAGTGCTTGTTGTGTCTTCTGTCAGCCTGCCCCCAATATTGTTTTACACTCCATAGCAGGCTCTCTGGTGCATTTTTTTTGGCTTATAATACATTTTTGCTGTTCATTTCTGTTTGTACTGGATCACTAATTGCCACTGTGACGCCAATACAAAAAGAAGAGGCCAGCAAAAGTTTATTACATGTATGAGCCGAAAAAGGCCCCAGAGAGCCTGCTATGGAGGCTACCATTTCTCCCTTCCATGAAGTTGAATTCGCATGAACTTACATGGGACTTACAGTGTGTTCCGTTAACGTTTTCTTATCAATTATCAGACTTCAGATATTTTTCGGTTTTTGACAGCTCAAAACCTGAAGACAGTGGATAGAACACAAATGACAAGGAAATAACACAAAATTTCCAACCAAGAAGCGTATGTATTCACTCACTCACTCACTCAGGTCCGCATGCTCCGGTATGGAGCGTAGCGCCTGCACACACAGATCTCCACATAGGTCTGTTGAGGGCCAGCACCCAGGCGGTGGTAAGGTCGAGGCCGGCAGCCCTCAGGTCGTCCTTCAGTTGTTCTTGCCAGGTATGCCTGGGACGGCCCCTGGGGCGGGACCAGTTGGGTGGGGTCGGCTCCCTCAGAAGGGCAGCTGTTTCCAGAGGTGGCTCCGTCCTGGCAATGTGACCAAACAGTCGTAGACGGGCCTGGCGCACCTTACTGGACAGTTGGGGTTGACTGGTGGTCTCGCGCAGGGTGGCATTGGATACATAGTCATGCCACCTGATCCCCAGGATTCTTCTTTGGCACTTAGTATCAAAGGCGTCGAGTCGACGCTCCTGGGCAGCAGTGAGAGTCCAAGTCTCTGCCCCGTAGAGAAGGATGGACAGCACGAGGCTGTTGTAGAGCCTTATCTTTGTCTGCGCAGAGATCTTGCTGCTGGTCCAAACCCTGTCCAGACTGGCCATTGCCGCGGCGGCCCGTATGTATGGAAGCTCGTAATACTAGTATACTGTAAATGCAAAAGTGTTCACGTTTGTCATGTGTTAGCGACATTATCTCCTTTCTGGGAAATTTAAAATAAAATCCCTGCAAACGTGAATGCAATTACAGTGATATCCAGTTGTCGTTTTTATTTGCAAATGATAATTTCACACATCGCAATTGCCAAAACATAGGTTGCCAATACCCAATCTGTCGAAAATTCAAAATTTGAAACAACTACCCCAGCACAGGACCTGTTGTGGGTCTGTAGCAATCTCCAAGCAGATGTTAGGAAGTAAAAATAGTGTTTCTCAGCTGCCTTTTTTTGTCACAGACTGTCACAAAGGAAGTTAGAAGCAAAGGAATATGTGATGATTTTGCTTCACAACATCTGCCTGAGAGTTGGTGCTAAATAGGGCCATACCATGTCCTTGGGAGGGGCGAAAAAGTCCTGGCCTTTAGGTCACATTAGGGAGTCACAGATATATTGTAGGGTCTATTTTAAACCATAGCTGCTGTACATGGACTGAGTTATGGTGTGGAGCTTGTGTGTATTCTTTGACATGACCTTCTGATGATGAGTTTACATAACAATATTTTGAAACCATTAAACAAGTATACTATAGTTTACTCGCTAACAAAAAGGAACTAGTGGATGCTACCGGAAACGTCTGACAGTTTCCAAAATCATATCCAGTTGCGTTACTGCTATTTGGCAAATATCATTACCTTGATATCTAACCTTCATCAACGATACTATAATGTCCTCGATCAAACCTAAGCTTTGATATTATCATACTCATTGTACTCTTGAACACTGAACCACTCTGAAGTTGGACAGTATTGTTTCAGAACTTGATTAAGTTTTCTTGCTAGATCTGTCCTAGTCTTTTAGACTGACTGATGACTCAATTTCTTGATGTTGTGCCCTTGGGAAAGGTACCTTACATAACTTACACAAGTATGCATACTCCACCCAGTTATACAAATGGCTATCCATGGTTGGGCAAGTCCAATGGTCCGATTGTCCAGGAAAAGTGAAAGTGTTGATAGGGCAAGCACAAGTCCTACCCCTACACCAAGATCTTGCCATGAATAATATACATGTACTTAGTAAACATGCTTTTCACAGTCATGGCATCAAACATTGGTCAACACAGAAAAAGAAAGCCAAAGATAGAAGAATTTTATTGCTGGAAGTGAATAAACAATGGCAAAGTGAACGGGCAAGTAAAAAGTTGGTTCAGGCAAGTAGATTTGTTATGAACTTGCTCGATAAGTCAAGTGATTTTTAAAAAAAAATTGTCCAACCCTGGTATCTGACTTGGAGAGGTTAAAGGCAATGGAAGGACAGGAATGGCCTCTGCCTTCCAATACCATGTCCAAAACATAGTCCAGATAATGTAAACAGCCAAGTGCCTCTATCGCCTGAAAAGAATTCTGGAACCACCTTTACCCTGTTCGTGTTTTAAAACGTATTGGACATAAACCTAAAAGTCACCTTCCTTGTTTCAGAAACAGAGACCATGGCGGATGCAGTTGCGAAAGGCAACCCAGAGAAGGGAAAGAAGGTGTTTGTACAGAAGTGTGCCCAGTGTCATACAGTAGAGGCGGGAGGCAAGCACAAGACTGGGCCCAACCTGAATGGTCTGTTCGGCCGCAAGACTGGACAGGCTGCAGGCTTCTCTTACACCGACGCTAACAAAAACAAGGGTAAGTGGAATATGAATGCTAGTGTTTAATATGCTGAAAGAAAATTGCATGTGAAAACAATGAGAAATGCAAGAAGTATAGCAAGAATTCCATACGGCAGAAAATGGAAGACATTTGTAGTCCTAGCATTAATCATATGATACTGTAAATGCATTTCACGGGGATTTAATTTTGGGGTAGCGGGAATAAGGTCAGGACTTTTCGCGATGGTTCTAAGTTCGCGGTAGCACCATGTACTGCAGTCTCTTACTGCAATGGAAAAATGTTCACGGTGGTTTAAAATTTGGGGTGAAGCGACCACCGCGAAAACCGCGAACATTAAAGTTTTAAACCACCACAATTTCTCAAAAGTTTCTGCATCAACAGTATTATGTAGCATTAATATAATACATGATATCAAACATTAATGTGCATACTAGTATAGTCTTCTATATATTGAAGTCCTTGTATTTTTTTACAAAAATTTTAGAAAAAAAGATTCCCCGATGTAAACTTTTTTTCTTAAACCCTAGCATTTTGCTGACAAATGTTATACGGTAGATTTTGAAACATTTGTAGCTTGTTTTTTAAGTCTGTGACTTTACTTACCACTCTGTAACTAAATGCTCTTTCTTTTGAGTTTTGGTTTGTTACTTCAGTTGTTTCTTGGTGACAAACTCAAAGACCCTGCAAACTATTGTTTCAACAAGGCTGTGAACTTGAAGTGCCGAAAATTGAATGGATTTACTTGATGTACAACTGAAGAATTTCTCCCTTTGTTCCTACCAGGAATTACATGGGCCGAGGACACCCTCTGGGTCTACCTGGAGAACCCTAAGAAGTACATCCCCGGCACTAAGATGGTCTTCGCTGGCTTGAAGAAGAAGGGCGAGCGAGCAGACCTCATCTCCTACCTGAAGCAGTCCACCGCTTCTTGATGCCGGCCCCGAGACGTCTCCTCCTCTGCCACTGCTTCTTACACTTACCTAGTGGTTTTCTTACGTATCCTATCTCTGAAGACGGATCCATGTGAAAGTGTTAAAGGAATTAGCCAACCTATTTCCTTATGCGCTTCCTTTTAGTAAATTATTGCCATGGCTGTAGTAATTGCTCTTACTTGTTACCAGGCTTGTTGCTGTACAGAAATTACAAGTGATTGTCTTGCCACTTAGCGATGCTTCTGTTTTCTAGACCCACATTGGCAGCTAGCTATAAGTTTAACAACACCCTTTTGTGATTGGTTTATTCCTTGAGACTTTTTGGCGACGCCTCAGGGGCGAGCCTAGTTTGGAGTTTGAAGTGAGGTTCCTGTGAGGTGGGTCATTATCATGGACTGAAATGTACTGAACAGAAATAAGAAGTGCGGAAATCACTTCAAATTTGTCTTCATTGATTGAATACTACAGCAGACTGCGTAGTTTTTAACTCGCTAAGATATTTTGAAAGTATGATATTGTGTAAGAATTTCTTTTTCGGAGTAAATTTCGTGTGATTTAAATTAGTTTAATTAGTTACTAGGAAAAATATGAAAATCGTTGTAGCAGATGGCTTGACATTAAAAGGGTGGACTAGGGAAAAATGGGGGGGTTATGTGGTCAAAATTAAAATGGTCAAAATTTCTGTAAAATTAGATGCACCACTACAGTTTTTCTGGCACACTTTTTAAGTAGTGTTGGACACTGATGTCTAGAAAAAAGTGCTTATGTATTTCCCTAGTCCAACCCTGACAAATAGTTCACCGTGTAGTGTGTTACAATACTCTGAACTGTGTTATCTATTCAAGAGTGCAGTTTGGTCTTCTGAAGAATATAATAAACATTTTGCTTGTAGGACCTGGCTGAAGACTGTTGAATGTCAAGTGGGGATACTCAGTCTCTTTTAGGTAATATCCTACCTTGCTGAATCCTTTTCACACAGAAAGATTGGGAACAAGATTTTTGTTGATCATGCATACAATGTACAATGAGGGAGAGAATGGGGTGATTCTGAATGATGGATTCTTCCGGCAAAGGGGATGTAGCCGGTGAAAACACCTTTCCATCGATCACACGCTGTTTTATGGTATAGAGCAGAATCCTTTTTTTTAAACATTTTATTCAATCCAAAATAAGGGGCCTCTGTGTTAATACACCTTTGCGGTTTTTCCATTTAAACATATTTGTTTTGGCAGCGGAAATACGTTATAATTGAGCAAGAAATGTACTAGATTGTTTTGGTTGATGGAAAAAAATATGTAGTACACAGTCGTCATTTAGGTAAATAGGCAGCAGAATTTGCCAGCCGTAATTAATAAACAAACCTATTTTCCAAGCAGAGGTTTCTTCGGGGGATAGCAGTGACTGCGATATCTTGTGGTCAATAGTACACCCGTCCATACCATAACCTCTGCTTGGAGCTACACAATAGATGCCAAGTACAAATGTAGTATAGATATCCATTGATGAGTTTGCGAGTTGACAAAGCAGTTCCCTTGACAGGATCAGTGAATCTGAATTCGAACATTGATATATTCGAACAGGCAAAGCAGTGGACAGAGCAGCATGGCGAACAATGAGGGCCCGCCTCAGTGACCAGAACTGACATGCGGTGAAGATGATGATGATGATGAAAGGAGATCGTTGACTTTATCTTTACTAATATTTAGTATTGATAACATGGGTCGTCAAACAAATAAATCCATCCTAGCCTAACTCCAGTCCTAAATCAAGTCAAAATCATTAAATGATAGCCCATTGAAATGATTGTCTGTTGGTTGTATCAAGTTGTTTTCGGTAATTAGTGAAAGTTGTTTTTTCGGTATTTAGTGAGACCCATATTGACAGTCCCAAACATAGAATACGATGAACAAAAAGACACCCAAATGATCCAAATTACAGAGAATATAGCGGCGAAATATTACGAGCGGACGACATGCAAAAGAAATGTTAAGACTTTATTTGACTGTCACACGACAAGTCAAGTAAATATCTCAACTCGCTCTAGCCCAATACATGTATATAATATGCCGTGATATTGACAAATGACTAAGGACATGTGACATGACAATATTAACAAGCCCATAATATTGACAGTTCCAAACATACAAACAAAATCACAAAGCCTGAACAAGATACAAACACATCTTTAACAAAAATAAGAGGAAAAACATCAACCAATGCCAAAACTGTACCAAACATGTCTGTTGAATCAGGAACTGGGGTCAAAGGTAAGGTTTCTTCAATGAGCGAGCTTTTCTCTTAGAACGAGCCGAACAATGGTTATAATGGTTATAAACTAGACCCAAGTGACTTTCTGGTGGAGAAGGATTTTTAAGCTTAAGATATGGGTTAGTACTTTTTTTAAAACCTTCATTGCATGTATTTTAATATGCTTTCCATTGAGCAGCCCTAACAACACATGTGTGACCTAGCTATAAACGTAAATAGCGACAGCTGTGAACAGCTGACAATACGACGCGCACAAAACACGCAAATCACGCAACATCTGCTTGATAGTATCCAATTACTGCAAGGCCTTGATAACACAGACTTGGACCAATACACCGCGAGACGTACATTTTGTAGGGGTGATTTCTGAAATTATTACATCGATTATAACAACCGCTATTTCAAAATGAAAGAAACGTGCATCATTTCGTAACTGAGTACAGACGACATGCCAAACCACATACGAATATGGCAAACGGAACATAGAGATATAGGTGAAGTAATAATTGAGTTTCTGCAGTAAAGTAGGTGTACCACAGGTGTGGGATCACGCATACAGGGCGTGATTCACAGGTGTATGGTAATTAGTAATTATAGTGCTACAGGAGTAGTCTGTTCATTCGACGCTTGGCGCGACACCCAGGAAACAACAAGATCGTTGTTCAAGGTAATGAAATGTTTGTTAGTGTAGCAAGTTCTTACCTCTGGCGAGAGTATAACAGATACTTGGTATTTTGTATTTAACAGTCCAATATAATCACCTCTTTGAACTTTGTTTTGTGTGTTTCAAAACATGGAGTGAATCATTTCAGAACGAAACCCCAGAGAAGATTGGTTGTTTGCGCTAAGGCTCTGGTGCACGTCCCCCATTTTTTGGGCCTTCGTACTTTCGGGAGCCTTTTTAGAGGTTGCGTGGCTGGCAAACAACGTATGCAGCTATGTATGCTGTGTTTAACGGTTTGGGTTACTCGATTACGAAAAATCGCGATGTTTGGATTTGGTTTGATGATCAATTTTGGATATTGATTTTTCGGTGTTTAATTGCATTTTCGAACTGCCGTTCTCGTTACGTTTGTACCTTTGGCAAATGAAAGTCTTCCTGTGGTGTCCACGCACTCGCACCAGATATATGGTAGGTCTATTTTAGATCATAGCTGTTGTACAAAGTTATGGTGTGGAGATTTTTATGTGTGTATCCTTTGACATGACCTTCTGATGATGAGTTTTCATAATGCAATATTTTGAAATCATTAGATGAATGATACTATAGTTAACTCGCTCACGAAAAGAACTAGAGGATGCTACCAAAAACTGTTTCTGAATCATATCCAGCTGCGATCTCTGCTATTTGGCGAATATCATTACCTTGATGTCTAACCTTCATCAACGATACTATAATTTTCTTGATCAAAGCTAAGTTATAAAATTATCATATTCGTTTGACTCATATCAAACTGAACCACTCTGCATTTGGACAGTCCGATTGTCCAGGGCAAGTAAAAGTGCTGATAAGGCAACCACAAGTAAGGTTTTCCATTGATAGAGATTCTAATATACTTCTTACTTTTTATAGTCATGAGATCAAGCAATGGTCAACATAAAAAACTAGAGGCAATAATAAGGATTACATTTCTGGAAGTGAAAATTCATAAAAAGTGACATTTTAATTTTGGGCAGGTGAAAAATTGTTTCTGGTAAGTATATTTTTTTGTGCTTGCCCGGTAGGACAAGTGAACTTGTCCAACACTGTTTACCCTGTGTTTTAAACTGTATTCAACGTGCTCCTAAAAGTCACATTTCTTGTTTCAGGAACAGAGACCATGGCGGATGCAGTTGCAAAAGGCGACCCGACGAAAGGAGCGAAGGTGTTTAAACAGAAGTGCGCCCAGTGTCATACAGTAGAGGCGGGAGGCAAGCACAAGACCGGGCCCAACCTGAACGGTCTGTTCGGCCGCAAGACCGGGCAGGCAGCGGGCTTCTCTTACACTGATGCTAACAAAAACAAGGGTAAGTGTAAAGATGAGTGCTAGTGTTACGCTGAAAGAAAATTGCATCTAAAAACAATTGATCCATGCAATACATTCTAAGTACATGTATATCAAGAATTGCATACGGCAGTAAGTAGAAAACATTTCTAGTCAAAACATTTATCATTTCTTACATGCTACGTGAACTTGCATAAAATACATTCTTTAATACTAAACTCGGCACAAGAAGTTTGGAATATCGACTTTGTTTCTGCATCAATTTCAATGTATTATATATCAATTAAAAGCTTGTGTGATTCCCTTTCCTATGGTATCAAACTCGTTATGATTATAAACTGATGAACAAGTACCAGGCCTGCTTACATATGCTTATGATGGCATATCATCATTTTAAATATGATTAGACATTTTTCAACAAGTAAAGGCAAAGTACCACTACGCTAATTGAAAATAGTGTGGTCGTCTTCTTTTGAGCGTGTTGGTTGCAAATTATAGCGTGTACGTAGTGGCCCTTTATGCTAAAATGCACTAGCTAGAACCCTGCTCCAGTATACGTAGTTTCCACTACTATCTCAAAGACCCTGCAAACTATTGCGAACAAGGCTGTGAACTTGAAGTGCTGAAAATGGAATGAATTTACTGTACCTACAACTTAAGAATTTCTTCTTTTTTCCCCTACCAGGAATTACATGGGCTGAGGACACCCTCTGGGTCTACCTGGAGAACCCTAAGAAGTACATCCCCGGCACTAAGATGGTCTTCGCTGGCTTGAAGAAGAAGGGCGAGCGAGCAGACCTCATCTCCTACCTGAAGCAGTCCACCGCTTCTTGATGCCGGTCCCGAGACGTCTTCTCCTCTGCCACTGCTTCTTACACTTACCTAGTGGTTTTCTTACGTATCCTATCTCTAAAGACGATGTACACGTGTATTTGTTTGCGCGCGCACAAGTTGATTGTAATAAAGTTTCAAGTTTCAAGCACACGCGCTAAGGGAGCAATAGGTTTTCCCAGTATACCCGAGGGAAGAGAAGTGTGTCACACTCACAGGGCGTTTCAATGTCTCATACCTTGCTATTTGTGATGGTTGACACGCAAGGTGGCGCTTTTGAATAGGTATAGTTGTAACCTTTATCCACATCGACAACAGCCCTAATTGAAGTGTTAATGTGTTCAAGTGTAACGTTACAATAGATCAGACACTGCATTCACTGTGGCCAAACATCATTTTAATTCATACTGAGAACAATACGTTTAGTGCGACCACTTGGCACGCGAGATCTGTGTGCGTTGTTACTGTCTTGTTGTATGTTGTAAATTGTATCATTTTAAATCACCTGCGTCAACTGGATAAGCAAGACATTTACTGTATGTTTACGATACCTTATCGTTATAATAGGGATTGGTTCCTTTTTGTCACATACGAGATTGCAAGCCCATACCAAAGGAACATAAACTTCCCTGGTATTACTATTAAAACAGATGTTACAGTTGAAGAAACCATGATGTTCAAAACTATAAATAAATAAATCAGTTAGGCACTTAAATAGTTTGTTATAATAGGTGTTTACTTAACGCTAGGAAGCAAATTAGAAGGTTAGCTTACGACATTTGCCATTTATACCAAACTATTTTGACTTTTAGTAAAACACGTTTGCAGAGAAATTTTTTGTTTGCAATTTGACAAAACGTAACCAGTGATACATTATTCATATCTTCTGATTCTTATTTTTGATTGAGCTTCACTCATTACAAAGAAACGTAAGACAAGATAGTGGGATTGATAATTTAGTTAAAAAGAAAACATACAAGATACTTCTATATTCTGATGTAATGATAACATCGCTTTTGATAATATTACAGCAAACTTCTCATTCCATATTACATAGTCTTTTTGTAAGGTAGATCCATTTCGTATAACATTAAATTATGTCGCAAACGCGGCACCTTGTACAATTGTTGTGCAACAAGAATTGAATAAAGTTATTCTTGTATCGCGATGCGATAATTACAAGTACTATATAATTGAGGATACTACAATGGCAATTACAAGTCCTGTTTTATGATAGAGAACAGTTGGTTTAAACTTTACACACTAATCATTAAACAATTTGTGATTTTGTTTCAGGGGGATTGATTATTAGGACTAGGCAAGAATTAACAAAAATGTTGTGTATCAAACATGGGTTTATTTTCACACAGAAATGGATTATCCCGTACACACAAATATGTAGAACACATAGAACGTAAGTACCCAGTACGCACAATAATTCCTAGCCTGCTACCTGCGCATTACATACGTACGTACAATAGATGTTTTCCCAACACAGAACACATTGACTGCATCAAATATTTTAGAACATATATATATATATATATATATATATATATATATATATATAGGGATTCGCAGGATAAAAGCCTGCAAAAGATCTGGCATATTCAAATAACCGACATTGCGGAATAAAAAAATGACTATCAATATTAACATAGAAATTACGCACATGCAAAAATCTTCTTATAACTCAATATCAACAAGTGTACACTTGGAATGTGGAACTTCGAGAATACTCAGAAAGAGTCATTTTGGTCGATAATGTGTTCTATATGTTGCACACAGTTTTCTAGTAAGGTGTTTAATCATCAACGTCCAAGAAATCAGACTTTCGGTCGACATGTTATACATGGCGTTGTGTACTTTAGCATTCCACATCTGCCATAGGAGTGGCAGACCTGGATGAATTTGACTGAGCAGAGTCCGGTCTTACATCATGACCAGGAAGCTCTTTATTCGCCCGTTTCTGACGCCTTTTGCGAAATTCGTCAATCTCTTCACGTAGATCGTCTACTGGTTCAAGGTCTAGTCTATGAGCCTTCAGGTTTGGTGTACAGCCGTTCCTTTCATACCAAGCAGTTATGGCTACCCTGTCATAAATGCAACCATCGCTTGCACGCACTGGGTCTTTCATTACACTGTTGCTTATCGGGCAGATATACTTGCTGGGAATAACTTCATTAGACCTAGTGTACTCGTAGGTCCCATCTTCACGGAAAGCTGACAGAATAGCATGTGCTTTAGCAAGAGGTATGCCGATGTTTACCAGGTCTACCTCTTTACATGACTGAAGACGTTCATACGTGAACCGATTTTCTGCCATGATATTGATGTAGTCATCGAAGCCGTTTATCTTCAGGAAGTTCCAAAGTCTGTCATCTGAAAGCGAGAAATAGAGAGGTAAACCTTTCAGAACAATATGGAATGAAGGATATTCAAGATAACATAAGTTCAAATGTATTTGATATTTTAACATCATTTATTAGTCATCGAATGTGTCGATCGTGTGAATATGATAAACATTGTCTGAATAAATAAGTTCCACACTACAGCGACCCTCCATGACACGGTAACAAGGTTACAAATTTATACCCCGCTTGATATTGCTTCGACCAAACACCAATAAACTAGAAAGCATAAAACGGATTCCTTTCCAGTGACTGTTTGACTTGTCCGGGATGCGTTTTTTTTTACAAATAAGGCCATGTTGATTTGATTATATATATGGAAGTCTTCCTCTAGGAACCCCAAATTGACGTTGGCATTCTGTGACTTCGGTATACGTTTTCAAAGACTTTTGGGCCCTTGCAGCTTGTCTTGAAACATCAGGGGTGTATTTTTTTTTTTAAATTTTTGAAACAGCATTACGAAGGAAATGGGATTAATGGACTATGGGTAGTTAGGCAGGCAACGAAGGCTTTCTTTACGGTTTTATAGCAGGTAGCTTCGACAAAAAGTACACAGAAATACAACGTATGATACATAGGAGTAACTTAGCATAATGTTTTAGAGAATCTGTCGTTTAAGTCTTTTGTCCATAGTCTTCATTCTTAAATGACATTTCTAAGTGACAGCTTTTGACGTCAGAGTGTTGTTTTGGAACTGCAGCGGCGGAAATGAAGTTGGCATTCTATGACATTAGTATACGTTTTCCAATACTTTTTTATTCTCAATCTTTGGCGTATGTTTGACCATTTTGCAGCCGCTTCGTTCTATTTACAGTATGGTTGAAAACTTTTCCTCGGAAACAACAGAAAATTGATGCGCGGGCTGATGTCATCCATGTAATCAAATCAACATGGCCTAATTTCTCGATCAAAGGCTTACCAACTAACACTGTGTAGTTATTTTCATTCTCGCATGCCACGTTGGAATTCCCAGTCGTTGCCATACCGACGGTGTTGTTCACCAGTGATGCCTGGCTGCTGCTGTCCACTGAGAACCGATCTTTAGATGACGCGTATGCAGGAATGGCGTATGCTCCGTCAGGTTCAATCTGTCGGTATGAGAACGGGACATATTTGCCAAGTTACAGTAGCACAGGTGGAACACACCAATTGTTTATAATAGGTACAAGCTATGAAAGACCGGACTGTTAGCTTTGATCCGCTTACATCAAGAAAGATCCATACTTATTTCGATAAGTGTGGTGGGTTCTTTACCATACTCGAGGTGTGGCGATTCTCAAACTTGTGGGCTCCAGTTGCAATGAAAACTTGGTACTCAGTTTCGTCTGATGTAAACTAATTCTCTAATAAATTACCTGTCTTGCCTTTGTAACAGACCCGTTTTCAACACGTCTTGCACCAATTAAGGACTGATAATTGTCTGGAAAAGAAAACACAAAAGACATTAATAGTAATTCTTTGAAACATGAATATCGCATGTTGATTGTCATCATTCCTAGCCGCTTCAGAAGCAAGAAATTATTTTCCGTTGCTTCTGCGATTTGTTTAGCGACATATTGCCCAACCCAATTAAACATTTTATAACTTGCAAATATGCGCTACCGAAAGTATTTGCTTATCAAGTATTATAATTCAGTTCATGTTAATTTTGTCATGGATCGAGGTCATGATCATTAAGCATGGTTTTATCGAGAATAAAATCAAATGAGTTTTACGTTTCAAATTTCATAAGTTCTAAGTTAACATTGCCTCATTATCTCGATGCAAAATGTAGGTTACTTGATGTCAAATTACACATGGTTGTCGCATATTGCAACAATGTAAGTGATTTATGATGACACTAGTAAGGCTAACGTAACATTTCCACAAAGGGGCCCGGCCGGGCAGTTTTGGGGAACGAAAAGTACGATATGAAAGACAACAAAAACACAAAACGGACCAAAAATAAGTCAACAGCATGCCTTGTGCATATTTATTGGCATGAAATTTAATTTTTTGTTTCCTCAAACAGCCCGACCGCGCCCCGGGTAGGAAATGTGACGTAGGCCTAACGAGAATACAATGATAGGTCGAAGCTGGTATTTCAATGGACCCGATACAGCTTTTTTTTTAAATTTCAAATAGAAAAGTTATATGTATGTTTTTAGTCCTTCTTCGCCTTTTTATCCACTGCTGCGTATCTTACTTGTAGTACTTCCTCTTAGGTCTTCGTAGGTTCTGAGGTTCCCATCTCCAAGTTCTGGTCGATCTGGCTGACGTCCAAGTTGGAGGCCGGTATTCTGGTTGTTGTTGCGGTATCTGGGCAAGATAATATCAAGACAATTTCTTGTTTTTATTATCTTATAATTTAATAATAAGAATTTAATGTATTCGACCATACTGTACATCTTTATGATTACAATAGATAGATATACATGTATACTACAAATTTCGGTACACTGTCTATTATTCGGTATATGCTCTGTGTGTTTATTCACTCGTTCAACCTTCCTGATATCTTAGATTTCATGATAAAGGCAACTTTGCTGAACTTTGATGTGGTTCCAAGAAGATGGCTTTAATATAATCGAATCAAAATGGCCATAAAACAGTAACTGGCGTGTTATACATATACAACGATTTCACTCTTCAAGAAGAAGTGTCCTGCAAATTTGTTATAAACTGTAAGATATGAATAGGTTTGAGAATGTACAGTTTTTGGTCACTTAACTTGATATAGCTCACCTCCTTCTCTTTATCTTCTCACGTCTCCAATAGACAATAAAGACAGACAGACCGATGCCTATCAGCACTACTGCCACGCTGGACACAGCGATGATTGCGACTGATGTGGAGGACAACCCATCTGGTGGTCAATGGCAAGCAGATAGATAAATCGATAAAATTGTATTTTTTTTCTAATATCACGTATCTAGTACTTACAAGCTAGGGGATTGTCAGGACAAAGTAAATTACAAAAGGTTGTAAAATGAGATATATGTACCTTCTGTGAGCAGCGTACAATATGTGGCGAAAGACACATCGTCCACAGCTATGTCACCCTGGCCTCCCTTTCCCACCACGGCTTCTAGAATAACCTACATAAGGAGTACGATTATGGTTTGGTTAACCCCAACCATATGCATGGGTTATGAGGAGAATGAACATGTCATGAACATGTCAAGCATTGCTCTGATCTTTATACTATGTCGTAGGGTCTTGACATTTTACAAAATGTTCAGACGACTCGTATTTGCTTTGTTTGATCAAAACATCAAATATCATATTGAACGTCATAATTTTCTTAGTACACTTATCCACAAGAAATTTAAATGTAAGATCTGTGAGTGAACTTCACGTTGTCAAAGTTTCCTTAGTTATCTTTTTAGTACCTGATAGTTCCTGTTGTTAGTGCCAATGCTGACCGAACCAAACAGCCAGCCCCTCCCCTGTTGGCCCTGTCGTCTCCACACTTCTTCTGTTGATCCGTTCTTCACATCCCTTACCAGAACATGCAGACTGCCGATGCTGCGGCCTTGCATGTGGTAGAAAAATCGAAACTGGACGGGACAAAAAGTAAAAAAAAATATAAAAGGAGGACACTAGCATTGTTCGTAAAGGAGAAAAGATCAGGAAAGCTCGTTCAATCCCGCATCTTCTGCTGTTGGCACGAAGTGTACGCTCAAATATATAGATACAAAAATGTAATTGTTTAACACCAGTACCTGACATGGAGTGCCAACCGAAAAGACGGGACTGACGAGTTGAGCTTTCTGCCCTTCACTGCTGCCTGACGAGTCGATGAATATGTAGAAGCCTGTGGGGAAAATAGGGGTATCGAATATCGAAGATCGATATTGTTTACATGCTAGTTTCTTTGAAATATGGAACATTGAAAAATGCTTTTAGGTACCTTGACATATTGAACATTGAAAGTACATTTCAACATAGAAAGCACACTTATTTTGCACGGAAGAAATAATGTTCGTAAATGATCGTTTCATTTAAAAGTACATTGACACAGTCGCTACTGGTAGTACCTAGTGGATTTTGATGAGTGTGGTCCACCGGTGGCCCAGTGCCACTGGTACTTGTTGTTTCTCTGCCCCGTTGGAATCCGATGTCACCTGAACCAGCTGACCAGGAACACAAGTCTTCTTCGAAATCACATCGTCTTGGTCCTGTGAATTTAATGTTAAGGTATTTCACCTGGCTAAATTGGCATTTTAACCTTCCATTGTTTTCTCATTAATGAATTAAGAAAGAATGGAACCGTAACGAATAATGATTCTAATATAAAGGAATTATAAATCTGATTTTTTGGGCCATATTGATGACGTCGTCAGGTTTTATTGCCCCTAATATTATTTTTTTCTATGACAAAATACAGTACATTGGTACATACCACTGCAATAAAACTAACTAATAAAGGTCAAAATGCCAATTTAGCCAACCTAAATACCTTAATACGTAAAAAAATAAGTATTTTTTGACAATGTGGTGATCATAGATCCATCACTTACATGCCTTCTTGATATGCCAATGTAAAGCTGAAATACCTTTATCGCAGTCCGATTCGTCGCTTCCATCCACGCAGTTATCTTGATAATCACATACATAGTCCAATGAAATGCATTCA
Source organism: Branchiostoma floridae (assembly GCF_000003815.2). Classification (NCBI taxonomy): domain Eukaryota; kingdom Metazoa; phylum Chordata; class Leptocardii; order Amphioxiformes; family Branchiostomatidae; genus Branchiostoma; species Branchiostoma floridae. Next base: position 3,649,088 of record NC_049988.1, on the reverse strand, counting down.
CCACTGCCGCATTTAAAGGTGGACGATGTCGCTGTACAACCGTCATTATCTGTAAAAGAAAAGAGGTACCGAAAAAGATACCATTGTTTGTTTGTTTGTTTTATTACGATCTCCATTAGTGTACATTATCATGACACTACTCTTCCTGGTGTCATACATACATAATAAGATTAAAATGAAATACATGAAATGAAAAACAGCTTAACAACAAATGCAGATAATTTAGCGTAAAATGATAAGCAGAGGTCAGAGGTTAAAATAAAGAAACCAAAGTGATCATACATTACAAAAAATGAATAGCATTGTCAAGACCTTTCCATTGCATGTGTATGTTTCTAAACGCTTTACTTGGTTTGAATAGTATTTCATGCTGCAGAACTCAATTATTAACTATGTTGGCAATAGTCGTGTTACAGTATAAACACAAACACATGGACAACACAAAAAAGCCTTACCAATGATACAGCCAGGTGTTAACGTTATGTCATCTATCGCTATCGACCCCTCAGACGGTATCACAATAGACCCTGTGAAGGAGACCTAGAACAAAATGATCGAGGTGTAAAGGGTACATAAAATTGACACAATCAATTGATCCAAGGCTGAAATATTGAAGCTATACAAAGCGTTAATGTTGGTATTAGATGCAAACATTATCTAAGATTATATCAAATAGAAAAGTTTAATTATCGGCGTATTATTAATGATAGTTTATTGCAAAGTCTTGTCTAATTGGGCTAATTGAAATCAACACGAAAGTGTACAAACAGTGTAGAACAGTATGGAATATACATATCTACTCTAGTCTAAAAGCTAACACTAAACTGTAACTGGTAACAATATGAATGAAACACAAACCTGGAACGGCGTTCTGTCCGTGATTGGCACCTCTTGTTTGAGCCAGGTCGGACCTTGTGAAACACTTTGCTGCCATTCTAGCCTCGCCACCGTCCTTGATGCGACACGAACAGAAAGGCTTGCGTCACCGACGTTCATGTAGTAGTGAAACAAAAGCTATTAGGAGGAGACACAAGATATATATACGTTAGAGGAGTGGCATTCAATAATGTTATGACCTCACCACTAAAAGAATTGACCAAAATTTCGGATTAAAATTTCCAACAACCATTTGCTAAAATCTAATAAATAAGACTCAAATTGATCATTCTCAGACTGATAATTCCTCTGCATGTGACAGTGTTACTATATCTCCTGTGTGCTGCTGTTTTGTATCAAATACGAGTAGTAAGGCATTATGTATTTTAGATATTTCTCCGACATAGTGATACACTGATATTACTGTGCTAAGTAAATATAGTTTAAATGTTTTATCCCAATACTATTTTAATTTGTCTGTCTGCAACGATTCTTAAGATCTGTGTCTTTGCAATGATTTATAATCTTCAATTCTAACCACTTTGATATCATGATGTTAACGGTTTGTTATGACACTTTGCAATTCAGTCGTGAGATGAGGCTGCCATGCCAATGTCAGTGTTTTGAATTTCGAAATAAACCAGTCATATATAATATCCAAATCCAACACGTCTGCCATAAACTAAATTCAGATAATGGCCAGAAAGAAGAACAAGCACACTTACTGAACAATTATTACCACTGGAAATGAAGTATGTAGGAAGTAGTAAGTTGGCATTTGCTTCCTTGGCGCCAGTTAGGTACAGGAAATATCCGTCTGTGAATTTAAAAAAATGCCGATGTAAAAATGCATATTGTCAATAGTGTGATGGCTCAATTGAGTCTTATTCATTTCTATGAGGTTTCGCACAATTCAGACAAATCATCTCTATCCATGGTACATTCAAAACGCTTGTGCTGTAACGCTAATTCACCGTTATTCGTGGGGTAACCTAGATTCGTTGTTTTTTTTAAAAAACTGGGTATTTAGAGATTTCCGGTCAACGACGTGGGTTTCAAATATTAAAACTTTCAAGATATGACAATGTGAAACTACCTTCCATCGACTTAACGATCCCCAAGTACCCTATTTTTATATGCAATGAATATAGGTTACCCTACGGATAAAGGTGAACTAACGTTACAAGACGGCAGGGGATGCCACTAACCTGTTTGACCCTCGTGGTCAACCAAAGGAGCCCCTACTTCAGACCCGCCGAATCCTCTTGTCCAGTCAGTACTGTCAGTTTTCAGTTGGACCCAGTTACACAAGCCGTTCTGGAAGTTACATCTACCTGGGTAGCTTCCTGTTCAGGAAATTTGGAGAGGTGATTTTATATTAACTGCAAAAATCTAAACACTAATGTCACTTCCCCGAACTGAAAGGACTATGATTAAGTAGTTGATAGATTTTGATTAATCAGAAAGGAAACCACTTATACCCCCTTTACTAGGAAGACGCTCTCACCGCGCGCTCTCTGAACCTAGAATTTGACACTTAGAACGCTCAACGAATTGTGTAGAAAAGAAACGACTTTTTTAAAACTTTGTGTGCTTTGCTGTCCTCTCAGTTATACTTTTACATGCTGCATGATGTACCCAGAATGACATCAGCATTTACACATATTCTATTTAGGTTGTCTGGTGGAAAGGTGGCCTTACCACAATCACTTTCATCACTCCGATCCCCACAGTCGTCTGTGAAGTCACACTGGGCAGTTTGAGGCAGACAGACAGCGTTGTCACATACAAACTGGTCTGGTCTGCATTGATGCCACTGACCTAGACATGCAAAATATATCACGGTTGCACAATTTACGAGTAATAAAAGGCGTATACATAACCGATATGTCAAGAGTTTATAAAAAATTACCAAACCTGAACATGGAGTGAAATGGCTGCCCATAAATTATAACTATATTATCTTAAGAAAACTGTAAATATCATTATTTTAAAGAGTATACCTCTTTTCTTAACAGATACATGTAGCTGTTTGAACGTTTGTTACGCCTGCCATGTAATACATAACTAATGCGTTAAAGAAAAATAATGATGATCGCATAAGATCTGAAATGACATCTTGCTTTAAGAAAAGGGGATGTAACATGTGGTGTTAAGCAAGCAGCAGAGACTAACATGTTAACATGGTGACACGCATGCCGAGTAGAAGAGCCTGGCAGAAGGTTAGACCCTTCCAGACTGAGAAGATAGCTGAAGAGAGACTCCGAGAATAAACCAGAAGAATGTACAGTTCGGTGTGGTGTCAGTAGTGATTGCAAACCTACCAAGACGTAGAGGCACAGTCCAAGTCGATTACGGATGTTTGACAATTTTTGGCCATAGGTAATAGAGGAAGCTTCCAAAACAAATGAGCTAATTTATTATAAGAACCTAAACTTACTTCTGTTTTTACTGAGAACGAGATATCTAATTGCACTTGCCAGCTATATGTAGTTTGGCGTGACATGTAAAATATTTCTCGCATATGAAAAGGAAAAAGAAATCTGTACCCACCTACACATCTGACAGACACATCTTTGGCATGGTTGCAAAGTGGACTCCAGTTTTCCCACGGCTTCGTGCGACATTCCGAGATTCTAGACTTGTTCCTGGTGTCGCAAGTGACGTCATCTAGTAGGATGGGTGTTGAATCAGGCGCAGGATACCTTAATTAATGGAGGAAAACAAAATGCTACTAAGAATCTCAGAAGAGCATTGCTTCAATTGACATTAGCCATGTTGATTTGATCAATATGGTCTCAGTACAGACCAGCCAGAGTGTTTTATCAATTTTTTTTCTATCGTCACCATGTTCTTACCTAGAATCTGTCCAGACAGACGCCCTGTACCCCAGTTGAGCACACACCACATCAGCGCTAGTCTGTGTCCAGCCGATGTTACAGATGGTTCCCCAGCGGTGGTTGTAGTAGATCTCCACACGGCCTTCGTCAAACCTGGAACCGTCAACTAGGCGGACACTTCCGTCAACTATTAAAGACAAATAAACAAACTTCATCTATAGTCGGTAATATCGGACAGCACTTCATCGATCTGTTGCAATGTAGCGATGATAAGATCGGTTTCTAAATGTTACAACACCACGGTCTTGGGCCAAATCTATAGTCTATTACCTTCCAAAATGAATTCTTACCTTCTCGTACACAGTCCCATGAGAAGGAGATATCGTCAATAGCAATCCTAGCATCTCGACCGTATCCGATTACACCCTGAATAATTACCTGCAGTTCAAAGGAAATGAAAATCGGAAGTTAAGTGGAGGGTCATCAAATAGACTTTCCATTTATGGTGCTCATGCAGAAACAATCAATTCAAATCCCTTCACGCTAAGATACATTTCGATACCCCACGTGTTTACCACCACTGTAAAGCTGGGCTTGCCATACTAAATGCAGGAACTTACGCAGTGGTTTAATGTTCGTGCGTTTCGCAGTGGACACTTCAACGCGAACTTAAAACCACCACGAACATTTTTCCACAGTGCCACCGCGAACTTAAAACCACCACAAAAAGTCCCTTTTCCTGTTACCGTGAAATTAAATCCCCGCGAACTTAAATGCATTTACAGTATTTGTTTTGGTTGAAAAGTGGAAGGTCAACTCAGGCGGTTCAACAAGTTACAGGCAGAAGATCGAAATGACACCAGGATTTCACACCCTGCCCGAATGGGTCAGTCCAGTCAGTTAAATTCTAATCAAAACATGGAAAGGGTCAGAAAGTTGGGCTAGATTAAACAAAAAAACACATCAATATATCTCCAGGATCAGAAAAATGAACCTCTATGATCAAACAAACCTCGAAAAACGAATGCGATTTAGCTTCAGAAAGGCTACAAACATTGTTAATTTTTGTAACAAAATTTCCCGTCCTTATGGTCGATTACCACGACAATTTCAACGTTTGTGAAAATCTTTTATAGCTCAATGTTTCGTATTTTCTCTCTTTCTCTCTTTCTCTCTCTCTCTCTCTCTCTCTATAATTCCGTTGTGATGAATCTATCACTGCTACAAAATTAACTCTACACTGTTGACACCCCATGTAAGGAACTAACCTGAAATGGGTCCTGCTCCTGAAATGAGACAGTGACCTGTGACCACACCCCTGTAGTTCCCGCTGACTCCTGCCATGCCGGTCTCTCCACTCCTGTGTAGTACTGACGGGTAAACACATCCAAGTCTCCGGCGTCTGGTCCAGAGAAGTAGTAACTAAATGTCATCTGGTGAGAAACACATTCAAATCAGTTATACCCCATTTACATTAGGAAGGCGATCTCGCCGCGCTCTCTCTGCGGCCTCAAATTTGATAAATCGCTGAACGATTGAACGATAAGAATCTATTGAAGACACTTTGAAAAATTCAATTCAATAGCACCATACTATCAAACTTTCTTTGTGTTTTCTTTAGTCCCGATAATGTCCTAAGACTTGATAGGATTAGAGGGTACTTTTAGGTAGAACCAAGTTTGTATGTTGAGTGTATTTCTAATCAATTTGAACGGCTTACATTACACGGTCGAACCACAGACGGCACAATGACAGGACCGATGATTCTGGCTGTATCCAATGGCTGCTGGCCGGCGTCACTACCAACATACAGGAAACGACCTCCATCTGGAAAATAAAGCCAAAGCTTTCATGGCAAGTAAACATTTTTGAAAAAAAATCTTGAGCAGGTCAAACAATTTATACAAAAATACTGCGATATCAGGAGAGATTTATTTCGCTGAGACTTTCTTTGTGTCAGGAGAATTTTATACATCTCGGTCATCTTGTGTTTTACTTTAAACGTCCATGGAGTTTAGAGATCCGGGTTTAATATAGCCAAATTAACAGTCATTAACGGTTTCAGATACCAGCCGCTACCTTTCGTCGGTGCCTGAATAACTGTTGCTCAGTCTTTATCATTGCCGAATTCCGCTCTCCTCATATTGTTTCATAGAAATGCGTTATCAGAGAATGAATCATTACATAAATTTTGTGTGAGACAATATGAATAAAAATTTGGACAACATTCAAAATACTATCAAATTAAATAATACAAGGACAACGCAAGGTAAAAATTTAGTTGATATTTTTCACCTGCAGGAAGATGATTGTTCACTTCTCCAGCTGTTTGTTTCACCCAGTCAAACTCGTCATTTGTCTGTTGGTGCCACTCACACGTTCCTATAGCCTCAAAGTCACAGGGTACAGGGTGCCGGGTTTCTGTAAAAAAACGAAGGCAGGTTGCTTTGTTTGCTATAACGTTGCACCTTTCCACTAAGACGGCGCTCTCGCAGCGCTCTGTCTGCGACCTGAAATTTGATAGATCGCTCAACGAATTATATAGGAAAAAAACGAATCTTTTTACACTTTGTGTGTTTTGTTGTCTTCTCAGATACACTTTTATGTTTTGTATGATATACCCTGTGTGAAAGCGAAGGTTTTACATATCCTATTTAGGTCGCAGTGAGAGCACAGCGAGATCGCCTTCTAGTGGAAAGAGGGCCTTTCAAATTTATATACCCAGTATAATATCGAGGGTTACACAGATCCGTTTTAGGTCTCAGTGAGAGCGTAGCGAGATCGCCATCTAGTGAAAAGGGGCAATTAAATTGGGTATTTGGTAAATAATTACCTTCGTGAAGAAGGCAATGTTTTAGGGCCTGTCAGCATGTGTGTGCTTTGTGTCTGTGGCCGTGAGCAACAAATCTCAACAAGGGATGGGATGAATGTATTCTAAATCATTAAACATGTTGCAAAAAGTAGGCAGGCAAAGGTATAATCCCAAAGACGTTTAGGGCCATATAGTGACAGTGGGTGGTTGCACTCTGTCTAGGACTACAGTATCAGAAGGCGGAGCCCATCGAATCATTTTCCTTCCACTCCTTTTACCTCCCAACCGAAGTCAGGTACCCTTTTGCACATCTGTGTGGAGTGAGGTGCCTTTCCCAACTTGAAGGCACAAGATTGGTAGCACAAGATCGGTAGCACAAGATCGGTAGCACAAGATCGGTAGCACAAGATCTGTAGCACAAGATCTGTAGCACAAGATCGGTAGCACAAGATCTGTAGCACAAGATCGGTAGCACAAGATCGGTAGCTCAAGATCGGTAGCACAAGATCTGTAGCACAAGATCGGTAGCACAAGATCGGTAGCACAAGATCGGTAGCACAAGATCGGTAGCACAAGATCGGTAGCACAAGATCGGTAGCACAAGATCGGTAGCACAAGATCGGTAGCACAAGATCGGTAGCACAAGATCGGTAGCACAAGATCGGTAGCACACGATCGGTAGCACAAGATCGGTAGCACAAGATCGGTAGCACAAGATCGGTAGCATGTCAGGACTTGAACCCAGAAACTCTGGCTTCCGGGCAAAAGACCCCGCAGTTACGCCACATGACTCCACCAATATTAAGAAATAGTCAAATTATGGGCCCTAAAGTGGCTTTTTAAGGTTCTGTAACAAGAATCCCGGGTTTTCTCGTGTTCTTAGCATGGTAGAAAACCCTTAGGCCTTTTTCAATTTCCCTGGGGCCGATTCACCAGTCACAATCTCGAGGTGTCAAGTGGGCCATAGTGTTTGTTACTGATTAACTTATCGACAAACATACTAGGGCTCTGCAGTGTACAGTATCCGTGCAAACTATTGCAAATATATACAAGTTCGCTGTTTGCCGTGTTATGAGTTCTGTTCCAATATCTCCAGTATGCTACGGGATTTAGTGTGATTAGTGTTAGGGTTTTCTAACCTTTGATATGTAAATGAAAATTCCATCAATTTTTTTAAATCAGTTAAATTTTCATGTATTGTATCGACAGCCAATGTAAAATGTTTGCGATTAGGAAGCATTTAAGCGGTGTGATTATTTTATTGCTGTAAATCATAATTAGTAGTATTTTAATATTAAGGATGTAAATTTCATGTATAGCATTTTACCCAATTGTATTATTAATTGTACTTCCAAAGTCAGTTTTTGACTCTGTTTTGGATTCTCATGTGAAAGGAGTGTACAATTCAGCCGAAAGGCTGCGAAATGCTTCTACCAAATAAACCATTATTATTATTATTATATTTTAGTGGACTTGACCCTTGCCATTTCACGATAGCTTTTGTAAAACCCGCACATTTACTAGAGTTGCGCCTTACTAAATTGTCAGAATAATGAATGTGAGTACGCCATACAGACATTGTACATGTGGTTACCGTGAAAGTAATATTCTTACAGTGTCAATTTTTGGACACATGTTTTGTGAGCAAGGGGAATGACAAAAGCTAATCCGTGATGTAAATAAATGTTTTGAAAGCAGATCTATATAGTATCTAACTTACGTCTTTTACATTTTGTTATTTCAAGTCGGTTGTTATACGCACAAGTTAGCAATTGTTGAACATTTAGCTGGAGCTACGGTTCTTTTGAATGATGAAAATCAACTTGAAGTGTAAAACAACATTCTATTTCATACATTTAAATACAATAGTATCATTTTGTCCATTCAGAAGCTTTGGCATATGTTGATAGACTAATGCTACACTTTGGCGAATTTGTGGACTACGATCTAACATATTTTCACCAAACGAAATGTACTTACCCAGACAAATATCGTTGTATTGGTCGTATATCTCTCCCTCTGGACATATGGGGAGTATTCCTGTGGACAAAATATCCCTTTAACCCTCAAGTAAAGTTACCCAGAGTAAAAGACATAAAATTACCCCTGTAATTAACTACTAAATGCATACAAATACACAGGGAGTGTATATGACGGTCTACCATAGTCTAACAATGGCTGGGACAGTTTCGCATAATACTGGTTAAATATTCGAATACTTTTCTATACGGGTTTTCACAAAAACGAAGAAACGAAGCAAAAGTACCGACATTGTTATGATCAATACGATACTATCCAAAACTTTCAGTAGTTTGAAAACCGACCAAAGACGTGCGTTAAAATGCCAAGTCAAACTAGCCCCTTCAGAAATTTAATTGTTTGCATATCTTCCTCGCAACTGAATAAGATAGTGTCTAAAATATGGCTTATGATTGTGGCATCTACTGAGCAGACTGTCGGGTTCTGCACTCGAACAGTACATGTAACTGCCTCACAATACTGTGACACAATAGCTGAGGGTATGGTGGTATCCATCGTTATCATTGCCTTTTTTGTTTAGGTGACGCTGAGTTATGATTATTTGTAAATATAATTCAATTCCTTATTACCACATTCCACTTCTTACGTTTTGTGTACTTTGTTGTCTTATAAGTCATACTTTTACGTATTACGAAATATCTAAGTTATGAAATCAAAGCTATTCACAAATCCAATTTTGGTCGTTGTACCATTTCGAATGGAATGGTGGCCTTATGTGTCTTCGATACATCTAAAAAGTGAGTAGTTTCATATACTTGGTAAACTGGCTTGGTCAGACACCCACCTCGGTGGTTGAATGAGTAGACTGAGGCCTGATACTTTACGTTTGACTGTGGAATGATGATTACTTTAAGCCCTTTCCCGGCAAATGTGGTATATGGAAAGCATTTACTACGCTCAAAAGTCTTTTGAACAGTACAGAGCACGGTGTAAAGGTCCCACTTAAAATGATTATGGAACATAGGCAATGCAAGAAGAAATACATATTGGACGTGCTAGCTAAGATACAATTTATTTCAAACATGGCCAAACAGACCCACCTGCACAGTAGGCCTGAGAACAGCTAGTCGTTGGCACCAACTCGTACACGTAGAAAACGCCTCGTGTATCCACACACCGTTTGACCTGGATGTTCCACGGGAAAGGACAACAGTTCCCGGGTTGACCATAGTTAGGACAAACCGTTCTGTTGACTACAGTACTGTCTGTCGGTAGGGTTCCGTTCATCCATATAGGAACCTGGGTTCCACAGTGGTACGGCTCCACACAGGTTGTAGGGATCTCACCGCCGACATAACTGATGAACCGGTACCAGTCTCTTGCTAAAGAGTTGTCGCACAGGAGAGAGTGCCCGGCCTGTATCTCGGCTGCTGAACTCCGCCTGACTTGGTTTAGCTCGCGGTAGTCAGTACAGGGGTCAATACTGAAGGCCTTTGAAATGGAACCTGAAACAAAGAAGATACAAATACATGAATGTCATTACACCGTAACACAGCCAAAGGGGTTAAAGATCTCCTTCTCGACGCACTATTTTTGTCTTTTCCTTTCGTGTTAGGATTCAGGCTTTTTTAGGTCTAGAATTTTCCCTTCACTGGACACAGTATGAACAATTTCATCTCAATTTTTTACGCATGGTAAAAAGTTTCCCTAATTCGTTCCCTGTGATGTCTATAGCCAGTTCATATTCAACGAGAGTAGCGAATTGAGTAATATTTTTTAATATGATGATTTGAATCATTGTTGTGTCATGATGGTACCCTGGTGGCGTTTCATCGATACAGATAACCTCCCGTGGCATACTGTGTCGCAGGACAATCACAATTTCACAAAATGACGGCGTACCGACTGTAATGTACTCTACTGACTGAAATACAGATCAAATAAGTCGTCTTTCACCCTTTCATGTAAACAACAACAAAATGAACTCACCAATTATAGCAGCAAGGCACAGTAGACTCGACGTCCACTTGCTACGGTGCTCCATGTTGGCTTTGAGTGATGTAGCTATCCAGTGTTATGGGTCTGGAAACACAAGGAAGTCTTCCTCGTCAAAAATTGTCAACGCACATTTGACGACGCAGCTAACCAATACGCTGTTATAGCCACAGGTGCAAGGAGTTTACATGACAAATATTTGCCATGAATGGCAGTGGCTGTTAAAAGTGATAGTCCCTGACATGTTGTTGAAGTTCCTTAAAAGGACGTTAATATTGGCAAAGTGGCAATAGGGTGCTTTGTTGGTATTGTGTCAGCTAGACATATTTATGTACCGTGATATTACGACACGCAATAAATTATGCAATGTTGTTATGACACAAAGAAGCTTGGGTAAAACTCATGTGCAATAAATTAATACGTTTGGTCAAAAGTGCGCACGACAGTAAAAATTATGGCGGTATTGTCGATTAATTGAGTCTACATTGTAAAACTACTTAACATTGTTTACTTTCCCAAGGCGGAGAAGCGATTCCCTCGAAAACAACTTTGATTGATAGGTAATTTGGACAAACTTGCTGACAGTTTTTGTGTGTGCAAATTTCCTGCTGGCTAGATCATTGACTTGTGTCATTATATCTAGCCAGCCTAAAACTTAAGAGCGTCATAGAACTTCAGACGTTCCCCAGACTGCCCCGGGTTAGAGAAGAGCGCAACCATGGTGGTCGCGGTGGCGGTGATGCTTCTTACTGTCTTCATGACAGGTAAGAGATTGTGTTTAAAGCCATCTTCATATTGTAACACCGTGTAATTCAACCTGTCTAATGTCAAAAAGGTATCAGACATATAGCCGATGACAATTAAGGTACACTTTCACTGCATTTGCGTCAAGCTTGTGTTACTGCAAGGATCTACAGATACTCAACGAATTTCAGAGATAAAGAACGAATTTTCTTACTTTTCGTGTATTTTGTCGTCTTCTAAGTCTGTTTTTATGTATTACGCAATATCTAGATAATGAAAAAATCGGAGAAAGTAACACAACAGTGACGCGGTGAACGAACCCCGCAGTGACGCAAGCTTGACGCAAGTGCAGTGAGAGTGCACCTTGACTCTGAATCGCATCGCTGGCGAGAACTGAACATGAGCTCACCTTTACTTGACAGGGATTGCGCTACGATCTCGCTGAGAGAAAATTAGGTTTGTGTAATCGTTGATCGTATGCAAAATCTTAAAAAAAGACTGAAAAGGCTCATTTTTTATTCATGGAATTCGTTGAGCAATCTGTCAAATTTTAAGTTCCAACGCGTTCGCAGCGAGGTTGCCGCCATAGTGGAATAAGAGTTATAACGCTGGTTCACCTTTATCCGAGGGTGACCTATACCCGTTGTATCTAAAACAAGCGTATTTAGGGATATGAAGTCGACGGACAGTGGTTTCAAATATTGCAAATTTGAAACCGCAGTCCGCAGACTTAATACTCCTAAATGTGCTGTCTTTAAAGACAACGGATAAAGGTCACCCCACGGATAAAGGTGAACTACCGTTACCCCCTCTCCACTAGGACGGTGCTCTCACCGCGCTCTCTCTGCGACCTAAAATTGGGAAGAGCGCAGTAATATCCCCCTCACATTATATACGATCTTCCCACGTACTTCGCGATCGCAGGAAGGTCGGCTGATTTTAAGATCTTAAGATGGTCTTGCGTATTTTTCGCCCAAAAACTGTCCCCCTCATATATAAGCGAGGCTCGTGCGATCGACGGTGAATAAATCTATGATAATGAACCTCCCATGACGCGAACAAGGTAACACAAAACGTTCCTCAAAAAAGTCAAGAGATCAATAAATGTTGCTTATTTTGTTGTCGGAATCTTTTTAACCAATGAATGGAATGCGCGGGCATAATGGAAATGACACAAGAAAGGAAAGTGTGTCACAAAGCCAGCCTACATACTACCACAGGGGCCACAATGTTAGAATTACCCTCACATTCCCAGAAATTCAAGTCGGGCGAACGTCGCCTGAACGTTGCCCAACTGACGGGCGTTCGCCATCCGATTTGCGCTCGATGATTAATAACTATGTCTGTGCTCGCCTATCGGTCTTCAATCGTTGGATTGACGCAAGACATTGACCGATAGCCTTGCGAGGTACGCACGGTTTGCACGCACGATCTGCGACTCAGTAACGAGCTCTGCGATCTCAGAGATCTCATGCGACTTGTCGCTTATGTTAAAAACATGTTTCGCTGCACCGCGACCGTCGTAAGACTCCTGAAAATTGCCGGCGATCCCTAAAAATCGCAAGATGATCGTGAGAACACCGGTGTGACAGCGATCTCGCCCCCCCCCCGTGATCTCGCCCCCCAGGGGGCGAAATCACTAGCGATCTCGCCCTCCCCGGCTAGTGATCTCGCCCCCCTATCTCGCCCCCTTTAGCGATTTCGTCCCCCCCCCCCAAAAAAAACGGGTTTACAAAACGTTAACATTTTAGAAGTTGATTGGTATAAATCACAAAACACAGTTTCAGAATGATATCAGTACACAAGTCTGATACATAACTCCATACATAGTATTAATATTAACGTAATTACATGTTGATAAGACAGTTGAAGTTGTTTCGGACAAGGAGGGTTGGGTCCTTGTATTCCCATTATTGCATATACTTGAGTCTCGACATAAGATGTATTTCATTGTATTCACCTGTCCTCAAGCAACGTACATGTATATATCTCCAATATGAAGCCTCTACCATGAATTGACCACAAAAAAGTATGAAATGTCTTTATTAGTTATGTAGATAAGGTATTCATTAGAATATCGCACATTTTGTTATATGCACCTAGCCTATAGGTATCTTCACCTCCAATATGACTGTTTTTCTAGTATTTAGAAACTCTATCAGGTGTTTTACCCGTGTTTCTTAAGACTGGTACTTTACCAGTGTTTTTGTAGCATTTCGCAACAGGTATATGAACTTGCGCGTAGTTAGTGTTTATAATGAGAAACTATTATTCACTTGTGTTTTTGTTAGTGCTTTGGAAATGTTTCCTGCACAAGATAGAAAATACTGTGACAAATTAAAATCATGCAGCTAACTTATTCCGTACCGTAGATGGTGTTGATTTATACGTTCGCGATAGCTCTGTCTTTTTCCTCAAAAAAGTGTCTTTTTCATTTCAATGGCTTGTTTGCATCGAACCATATAGTATCGACTTTCGAGGTATAACATCTTCAGGTAAAAAGGTGCCATATAGGTGCCAGGTAACACACCATATACGTTACTCCCCAGGTGCAGTATAGTACCAGGTAGCGAGCCTAATATGCAGTAGCCAGTTGCTCTTGAGAACCCTTCGAGAAGCAATGTTCTTAAGGGGGACGAAAAAAGTAGTGGGTAAGGGGGGGGAGGCGAAAACGCTAAAGGGGGGCGAAAACACTAGTGATCTCGCCCCTCGGGGGGGCGTCTGACAGATCGCTGTCACACCGGACGTCTTACTCACGAAAATGTCATTTAGAGCTCGTAAACTACTCTTCCGATCGAATCACGCCTAATGTGAGGGGGGTATAAGAGCGCGGTGGGATCGCCATGGTCGCCATGGAAGAGCGTAGAGAATGAGTGTGGTAGCGCCTTGGTTGCCATCACCTCCGCGACTGTTTTGAACCGGTGTCACAGCAATCTCGCCCCCCCCCGTGATCTCGCCCCCCGAGAGGGGTGAGATCACTAGAGTTTTCGCCCCCCTTTAGCGTTTTCGCGCCCCCCCCCCATACACACCATTGTTTTCTTCCCTCATTAATAACAATGCTTCTGGGAGGGTTCTCAAGAGCTACTACATATTAGACTCGCTGACCTGGTACTTATATGGCACCTTATTAATAATAAATAAATAAATAAATTACCCGAAGATGTTATACCTCGAAAGTCGATACCATATGGTTCGATGCAAACAAGCCATTGAAATGAAAAAGGCACTATTTTGAGGAAAAAGACAAAGCTATTGCGAACGTATAAATCAACACCATCTACGGTACGGAATAAGTCAGCTACATGTTTTTAATTTGTCACAGTATTTTCTATCTTGTGCAGGAAACATTTCCAAAGCACTAACAAAAACACAAGTGAATAATAGTTTCTCATTATAAACACTAACTACGCGCAAGTTCATATACCTGTTGCGAAATGCTACAAAAACACTGGTAAAGTACCAGTCTTCAGAAACACGGGTAAAACACCAGAGTTTCTAAATACTAGAAAAACAGTCATATTGGAGGTGAAGAGACCCATAGGCTAGGTTCATATAACGAATGTGCGATATTCTAATGAATACCTTATCTACATAACTAATAAAGACATTTCATACTTCTTTTGTGGTCAATTCATGGTAGAGGCGTCATATTGGGGATATATAGGTTGCTTGAGGACAGGTGAATACAATGAAATACATCTTATGTCGAGACTCAAGTATATGCAATAATGGCAATACAGGGGACCCAACCCTCCTTGTCTGAAACAACTTCAACTGTCTTATTAACATGTAATGACGTTAATATTAATACTATGGATGGAGTTATGTAGCAGACTCGTGTACTTATATCATTCTGAAACTGTATGCATTTTGTGATTTATACCAATCAACTTCTAAAATGTTATTTGTTTTTTTTTTTGGGGGGGCGAAATCGCTAAAGGGGGGCGAGATAGGGGGCGAGATCACTAGCAGGGGAGGGCGAGATCGCTAGTGATTTTGCCCCGGGGGGCGAGATCGCCGTGACACCGGGTCAAAACAGTCGCCGTGAGAGCGCCTAGGACGGCGATCCAACGATGAGCGCAGAGAGAGCGCCAAGAGAGCGCGCAGCGAGCGCAATAGGTCGCTACAGTGGTTATAATACCAATTTAGCTAGGATGGCGCTCTCACCGCGCTCTCTCTGCGCTCTCAACTGCGGTTCGCGAAGAAGTATATTTGACACAGACAGAACCTGGAAAAATGTTCAAAATGCACCGATGATTTACGATGAAACAAACTGAGCTAGTTGTTCTTCATTCGCACATTTAGATTATTGAAGTCATATTTTCAATAGATAGAAGTGTTTCAGTGTTCCATGATTTACACGAATAACGTGGCATGATAAAGAAATTTATGATGAACAAGCTACATGAAAGATTTAAGGAAATGCACGAGACAAACGTGTATGTAAACTGAGACTCATGCTGAGTGACTGTACAGTGACCAAAATTGGTGTTCACAGCCTTGCTTATATACTTTGAATAACGTAAAAGTATGACTTCAACTTTATAAGGAGATAATACTGGCTAGGCACCGAGCAGGTGGAGGGGTAAAGAAGGTACCAGAAACAGCAAAAGAGATAATGAATGAGGTAATATGGGGAAATCAGTATATTAAACTGGGTAATAGAACATTGTATTATAAACACTGGATTGAGTTTACGTAACCTCATACAGATTCGAGACGTTTTTCTGCAGGGGAGATTTATAAACGCATAAGATTTATCTTTAAAATTACAAGACACAAGGAGTTTCCTAGCTGAACATCATAATGTATGGGGTGCTATACCAGGGCATTGGAAAGCATTGTTGAGCCAGGATAGGGAACAACGTATGCTGATTTCCAACCAAATTAGCTCGGAATTTTAAAGACTGAATTTCTTCCCTTGGACAAACTCAATTCTAGGACACTACATAACCAGATAAAGACACAGGGTGCTACAGAAAGTAAATGTATTGATGAGTGAATTAAACTACTTAATGTTACAATTTTAGATAAGAAGTTAATTTGTAACTAGAAAGGCCGACATTTGCTTAAGAGCAAATACAGCATATTTCAGCCATACCCCTTCCCACGCAACATTGGACTGTTCCAAATCACCCCTGCGCAAAAATGGAACATCCTCTTAACAGTACATTATCCCCCAAAGTGGACTGGTATTGTGAATTGATTCCAGGTAAAAACAGAGCTTGCTTCTATTTTTCAGAAAATGACAATAATCACACTTTCCATTCAGAAAATTTTCATCATGACTGAAAATTGTTGAATGACTTCATGTAATGTCATTAACAATTTTCAGTACGATAACTAGGTGTAAGTTTAAAAAAAGTATAAGCTCCTTGTGATGTGGGTACATTCATTATTGCAGTGAAATTTTTTTTATTCAAGTAGGGCATACGATTTAATAATTAAGCAGGTGCAGGTACTGTAGGAGCGTTTGTTTTCTTCAACCTGTAAAACTGTTAAACTGTTTTACTTTGTATGCAATCAGCCATCGAGCCTATTATTATTTTAGTTTAACAACTTCCTGCCAGACCCGGAAGATACGATTGAACCTTGTTCGAGGATTTATTTTCGTCTGTCTGGTCAGTCTGTTCATACCCTCGAGGCTGGCGCTGAGAGTGTTTTATTGGGCTGAAACTCTGGCAGTTTAAAGTTACTTACAATTTAAATGTTCAAACTTTATGTCAAACAACAACAGCACTAGGAAATGTGGCCACTATAGACAGGTGGTCACTATAGAGAAAATGCTGATCTATTGACTAGGAGCCATACGTTACACATGATCATTAATCATATAAACATTGCACAGGTAAGCCAATTGTTTAGATGTACAATTAATTTCAAATAATTCTGAAGAGAAATATTGATGAGAAAATAATCATTCTCGCCACTGTCTAACTTATAATTACGTATCAAAACTAAACGCAGATTTTCTAACTAACGCACCTTTCGCCGACTTCATCAAAGGACCGCCGGCTATCAATCAAACACGGCTGTTGATTAGACTTAGAGTTTCAAACAGCCATGTGCTGTGTGCCAGTTGACAGCGAACTTCATGCTACGTGATGTTTTACATTGCTTGGACCTTCTTTCCTACAGCGGTGCTTCTACATAATATTTAGACTATAACACTGAGTCCCACATGTTTTATAGAATAGAATTTGACGCAGAACAGCGTTTTTTGCTGGGTATTTTTCTTGAAACATGTTCGTGGGAATATCAGCGAGGCGGCGACGTAGGGATATCAGGCCGTCAACAAAAGTCGCACGGCGGCTAACGGCGCATCGAAGATACTAGCGCTATAAATAAGCGCTTCAACTAAGGATGTCAACCCGTACAATATTTTTGTATACTGTTGAGCTAAGTAAAGTTTGTTGTTTATGAGGTTTTAGTTGTCTTTGAAGCTTTGACCTGAAATATTTTAAAGTCAAACTGCTGAAGAGAAGTAAGTGACTGCTACGATTATCGTAGATATGGCCCTAAAAAAACTGATAAAAGAAGCCTTCTCAATAGTCTAAAATGCAAGAGCTTCCGGGGGGGCTTCGCCCACATGGTCCCCCCCCACAGTGGCCCTGCACCTGGACCCCGCTCAGGGACATTCAGTCGGCACCCCAGGACACCCTGTCCACACTATTTT